>NW_010102406.1:1040-2478 GCF_000699245.1 Pterocles gutturalis
TTTTTTTTTTTTGTTTTCCCATATTAGCAGTGCTTGGCAAAGATATTGATGAGAGACAATATTTTTTTTCCCTTCTTTGGAGAAATAAGAAACAAGAAGAAACTGGAACATATGATCTTTTGTAACATAAACTGGACTCTCTGATGTTATTTGCGATAGATTCTATGGTTATGATGTACTGTAACTATTAATGTATTTCAATGGACAAGGCCATTTTAATGCATACATTTATAACAGGGCTGATTTTATAGGGATTTTATTTCTTGTCTAATTCTGTTCGAGCATAGTAAAGTTCTCTACAGAAAGGAGTTAGACAACCAATTGTTGTCCAGTCTCATCATGAAGGTTTTTTGTTTTAAAAAGATCACACAAAAGACCCCAAAAAAACCAAAAACTTTTTAACTCTTTGATATCTACCTAATGTTGTAGGTAAATATAAATTAATACCTCTTCATGATGTTTTCAGAAGAGTTTCATTTCATTTGAAAGAGGACATTTGCTTTAAAAAGCTTACTTAGTGATCATATTTAAATAATTGTTGGGCATTTTATCTTCACTGAGAAAAGTGCAATTTGTAGAACGCTTCTCATTGAAATAAGCAATATTTAAATGGTAGACATCTGATGTCAGTAAGTAAAACTGTTTGCCACAGTGCACCAGGAAAATAATTTAAATGAGGAAATGTTTTTAAATACTCAGATATTTGCATATTACTTCATTTTTTTACAAAAAATTGTATCAACTATTAGATATATACTACCAGCTAAGGATATAAAAATTTTCATAGTCCTCTAAACTGTGAAAATATGGCTTAGAATAAATACTTTCACAAATAAAACCCCTATGAAATTGGAGCTGAAGCAAAAACTAAGATCAATTCTCCTTCTCTTAGTCTGCATGTGCTGCAAGTACTAAGCCTAGAGCTAGTTTGTTTCTCTTCTTACCTCCAGCTCCAGTCTTCTATCACTGACCCAAATGGAGCTGATCTATTAGACCATGAGAGTCCTTTGAAGTGGGATTGAAATGGTACTTGGAGATGTGGATGAGAAGGATCTCTAAATCTGTATTTCTTAGGGCTAAAAATCATTATTTACTTATTTTATTTTCCACTGATACACAAATAGCATCTATGATACTTGGAAGAAAGGGATCAAGGTGACAAAAGTTTAATTACACAGCTTTATTTCCTTTGCAGCTGTGTCCCATTAGCTTGCAAGCAGTGGGGTGTCTCTTTGCAAGCTCTGACCCTCCTGCCAATATATTTTTGACCAAACTGATAATTAAAATCAATTACAGGGGACAGAAGTGATGAAAGGGAAGTTTTTCCCAACACAGACTTCTGAGTTACCATTGCTGCCATACAATAACTTTTGCCAGATGCTTATTTGAGATTTTGAAGGGTGAAAGTCATTGTCCTGGGTCCAGCTAGGATAGGGTT
>NW_010102407.1:0-2052 GCF_000699245.1 Pterocles gutturalis
GGATCGGAGCGAAAAAAGCAGAGCTTTTTCCGAGGGCAGCCTGCGGGCAGAGTGTGCGTGTGTGTCTGTGCGTGTGCATGGGAGTGTGCGTGTGCGCAGGATCCACCCCTGGAACTTTCCCCCCTCAACTCTCGCCTGTTTACTGATCTCAACCCAGAGGGCTGCTCGGAGTATAATCCATCTGAACCTCTTCCCTTTTTTATACCCAGGCGACGTCATCCTGGATTTAGTTCCTGGTAATATGCAGATGACAAACAAAACCAGATTTGATTTTTTTTTTCTCCCCCTTTTTGGTGGGGAAGAGGTGGGGGTTACACAAAGGAGTGAAAGGAGCCCGGGTCTGTGTATTGAGAATTAATGAAATTAACGTAATCCTTTCCATTAGTGGGCTTTTTTTGAAAGGCCCCAGATTTAGGCTTGATCTCTGCTGCACCGGCTAATTGCCCAGGTTAATCTTATTAATGCCATTGTGCAGAAGTGGTTAGCAGCTCCTACCCTTCTCTATTATGCACCTACTTTGCTCGTGTTAGTTCGCATTAGTGGGTGCGATTTCCTCTGTCTGAAGCTCAGATTCATTATTTATGCTTCGAATTGGTTAAGAAGCACTTTTTGAAAAAAAATAAACTGCGGTACAACCATGCAACTCCCCCCTTCCAAGTGTTTCTGGAGCAGAGTTTGAATCTTACGTCCCCCGGCTCAGAGAACTGAAAGGGCATTGAAGAGTGTGCGTTCCTCCGATTTAAGCTTTACGCAGTGAAGCAACAACGTCTTCACTGAGTAAATGAACTTTTTTTTTTCTCCTCTCTTTTCCTAGATCACCTGGCGGAACTAGGACAAGTCAAGGCTGTAATTTTTTTTTTTTTTTTTTTTTTTTTTAAGAAAAACAAACCCAAAACCCAAAACAGATTCAGATCCAGACAGGTATCGCTTTTTATTTTAAAACAAGCCAGGAGGTGGAAATGTTAAACGCCAGTACCATCTCAAATCCCCGGGTCTGGTAGGTGTTCCGATTTGCTTCTGATCCACCCTGATGCCTTTTTATTTTCTTTTAAAGGAAGAATCTTTCCTTTTCTAGCCTAGAAAACAGAAGCTATAGAGTTGCAATGATACGGAGAACTTCATATTTTGCATGTTCCGTGAATTTAAAATGGAGTAGTTTTACGTCCCTAAAACTCTTCCTGTTAAGACGTTTGGCTCTCTTGGTAGCCGGCTCTTGTGATTTGCAGAATACTTCGTCTGTCACGACTGTCACTGGGAATCCACAGGAGGTGAACTGAATAAGATTAGACTATTTACCCCATCAACCCTCCATCAAAGAAGGTAGGAAATTGTACGCATGAAATGAAAACAAGCCATTAGAGTCCGTTTACGAGGAGCACATTATTTTTCCTCAACAAAGAATATCCTCGTTAGCGCTTACTTGCACTTTATCCTTCCTTTCCCCGATATTCCAGGATTTAAAACCGCATCTGAGAATGATCTGAACCAAAACCCTATCTATAGCAAAAGACTAGTATAAACGTTAAATAAAAAGAACGCCAGGATTTAACTCTCATTTATTGGTACATCGCGATGTGACTAATTACTAGCATCGTTTCCTTTACTTCAAATAATTTCCCGATCAATTTCTTCCCGCCGTTGGCATCTGGACCTGAGCATCGTGCAAATTTTGCAAATTTGAAACAAAGTGACACTATTTGGCAGAGGGTTGTGGGTTTTTGGTTAGATTTAGGATCTTTCTGTTGTTGTTGCCTTGAGGGTTTTCTTTATTTTTTGATTGTTTATTTGTTTGTTTGGGGCCGGATTTTTAGGGGAGTTTTGGGCTGGTTTGTTGGGGGGGTTCTTTGATAAGTAATTCCCTGGGTGCAACTCGGTCACGCTGCTCGCAGAGCCGCGCGCTGCCTAATTCCGCCATGGGGATGCTCCTCCACGTCCTCAGCGGCTCTGCCGCGATGAGCGGTGGCATCTCACCGGTGGCTTTTGCAGCCCCCGGTGGTCAGCAGGGCTTCGGACGAGGCGGGCCAGGAGCCCCCGGGAAAGCCAGCCCCCGAG
>NW_010102408.1:0-6775 GCF_000699245.1 Pterocles gutturalis
AAGGCGGAGGTCCAGCCGTGTGCGTGGCACGGGCTCGGGCGCCATCTTGTGCTCGCCCGGCGGGGAGTGCTGGCCCGGGGTCAGCCAGCCTGCCGCCCTGTCAGACCACGGGCCAAGGGTGCTCCTGTCCCCTTAGGAAACTAGGTGCGTTATCAGAAAACTACTTCTGAAACACTGCTGGTGGTTAACAGCTGTTTACGGGCGCCTTCTTTGTGTTTACGTTGCTGATGTGTCATTTACAAACATGCCCAACAGGTCTGGAAAATATATAGGAAGGCTAAACCAGTGTCTCACAGATTGGCTTTTCTGTACGTTGTATGATACGCACTGGATTTACAGCCTGCTCAGCAGAGTCGCAGGAATAAAGCACTGGTAAGGGTTGTCTACATCCTCACATCAGGGCCCGTTACATTGCATATGTTTAATCATGAAAAGCCCACAGCACCCAGGCTTTGTATCCACAAAGCCAAAAAACCCATTTTCTATCAAATGTAAGTCTTGCATTAAAATCTGAAGACCTGTTACTAGGAGGTGGCGCAGGACAGGGCAGAGCAACAGCCTGCAGGCCTGCAGTCACTCCCGGCCATCAGGGAATAAACTAAAATAATAAAAATAACAGTTCTCATCATTTATTGCTAATTACTATCTGAAGTAGAACAGCTTCAGGTGGGAAGGTGAAACAGTTCTCCCTAAAAAAGGTCAAAACCAGCCATCTATGGGGGTACTGGCATCCCAGCCTGAATTGCAGAGCAGGCATCTAAACCTGGGCAGGCTGGAGCCAGACTTAGACACCTCTTCTATTACAGAGTTTACAGGTTGAAAATTCTTTCAGCTAGTTCACCCCTCTCTGCCCAAGCCCAGCATCTTTCCTTTGCCTGGGCAGTGTGAGTGAGTTTCCACCGAGAGGTCTGGGCCTCCACAGCTGAGGCGACATGCTCCTGCTGACTGCCTGAGGAACTAAGCTACAAAGCGCAGAATGGCAGCCACGTGGAGCACTGTTCTCAGGAATGAAAGACATCTCCTCTTTGCAATCACCCAGCATTTTGCATACACAGAGACACCAAGCTACTGAACCCTTAGCAAAACCCTTGAAGTGAAAGTCTTAGGTTAGCTGGAGACAGCCTACCTCTCACCAGGCCAGCTCATACCTTCTTTGCACTTTCACTCTCAGACAGCTGCCTCCCACCTCGGTTTGAGTTCTCTTAAACTGTCTCCCTCCACTTACTTGCACAAACGATTTGGCAGACTCATGAGCCCACTAGATGGCAGGACAGTTTAAACCCTTGCTATTTCTACCCAAACCACTTAGAGAGCAAGTGCGCTGGGACCCCAGGGGGTTCAGCCCCACCGGCCTGTGCTGTGTGGACCGTGGGGAACCCACACGCACCACGGTGGGTCTGGGGCTTATTGTTGCTGAGCACAGCAAATGTAGCCTGTGCCAAACCGGTGGAGAAATCCATGCAGAAATCTCTGTTCAATTCCTTTTCATGTGCTTTATCATACATAGAGCACCACCAGACAGAAGGGAGAAATATGAACTAGTCCTAATTTGCTAAATCTTGAAGTAATCCTCTTTCTATGTGTGATACATAAAGGATATTTGGAATACTGATGGTAAAGTGTAGTTTAAACCTATTCTAGCCACTGCTCTTTTGTCACTTTTAACTAATGCAAGTGCAGTTATATCATTTTGTACGATCACCATCATATGAAAGCTGCACAACAGAGAAGTGGCCACTGTGGGTCAGATCGTAGGTCCATATAACTAAATAGGATGTCTTGGATGATGCAAACGTATATGAGATTTCCACTGACTTGCCTCCAAGCATTTGTGTTCATGGACCTTCTGAGCTGGGAGAAATTTTCTGTATGATTAGTAACTCATTACTTAAAACTGAGGTTAGATATAATTCACACTGTAGTTAGTATAAAACTTTGTCTTCAGTGACAACTAGATCTGGCCTGTACATTGCTGTACTATCAACGATTTGGAAATTTATTTTAAAATACACCACTTTGTGAACGGCTTTGCCACTCATTTCATCCATCCAAGCTCAGCCTATGAAGTATATGGCACAGGTGGAGATAGCAGCATGAGGAATCATAGCAAATAAGCTTCATTTTAAGCTTCTCTTAATCTTTATAAATGAGAACATTCTAATTAAAAAAAAAACAACCTATTTTGTCCTTTATTGCTTTCCAGATAACAAATTGATCTTTCCTATTTTATAGCAACAAAAGATGCGCCTCAGCATGTTCATCCACCTCTTACATGAAGCTTCTGATGAAGGGCTGACCCAAGGAAAATTACCTTCTTAATGACATCTGGAAAAGACTGAGGCCAATTTTCTGTATATTCAAAGTACCTAAATTGTTTTATATATGCACAATGAAGTTACAAGGGTATTTCCTGTTTTTTGTTTTTTTGTTTTTGGTTTTGGTTTTTTTTTTAATATGGAGAGTGCCTAAGAATGAGCAATTGCTTCAGTAAATTCTAGAATTTGGAGTCAACAAAGTTACCTTTTCTGTGTGGTATTAAAATATTTTTTTTTGCTCTATAAAAGCCCACGATACTACTGTAAGCTGATGAAAAAGATGCTATTACCTGTGCCACACTTGCTGGAATGGAAATTGGGATTAATGCATTATAATACCAGATTAGCCTTAATAGAAGTTTGCCACCATAATTTATCAAGGTAATTAAGAATGTACCTAATTTTAGGCACTAAGTAGTTCTATTGACTTCTATGAGACTAGTCTGCATTTAAAGTTAAGCATGTTTTAAAATACCCTGCTGATTCAGGGCCATAACTTTGTTGCCCTGTGGATTAAGAGAATGGCACTGTCATCAATTACCAATTAGCTGAGCTAATGGGAGGATGGTAAAGGGTGGAAAATGGTTGAAACTGGAAAACTGTCTCAGTGAGAAATGTATTTATAAGCACTTAATTTGCTGTTCACAGGCTCAGGCAAAGTTTAGTAGGACTACTACCTATCTTCAAGATACTAACAAGAAAAAGAACCTGCCTAAACCCCAGACTGCTAGACAGAATGGCATAGAGACCCCCAGAAAGCCTAAATGGGCTAGCTCCTGTCTGGCTGAGTCAACTGTAATGCACAACTAATAAATTCTTCTGGACCAAAGTTTGTATGGCACAATGTTTCCCACACCAACCACTGTTTTGTGGTTCTGTTTATACTGGTCAGAAATACGGAGATGGCTCAGAAACTGTAAAGGTTTATTGGACAACATCCAGGGCATAACTAGATATTTCTCTTCTATATCTGAAATACAAAAGAGCACTCTCACGCAGCCTAGACTAATAATTGTTTAGACTCAAAGTGTATATGCATGTGGCAAATAAGTATTTCTGCATCTGTAACTTGCTTAATCTGCAACTAGAGAACACACAGGCAAATGAGGACTCTATGTGACCCACATATTATAGATCAAAAATGTTCATCCTGCTTTTAAATTAGTTGCATTTTAAATATTCCTGTTAGTCTTTATTTCTTATGCAGTTTTTCTAATTTTCTGTTAATTCTTCTTTCTACGCAGCATTTTCTCAATTACAGGTTCATATAGCTCAAGTACAAAGTAAACACCAATTTTCCAATGTTGAGCACTCTGACTAGTTCTAAAATGTACGTCTGTGAGCAGTTAACTCCATGTATGTCTATAGCTGTGCAATGGTTTTTATACAGTTTAGCATATTAATAATTTGCTAAATTCAGATGGTTCACAATTGGTGTTTTAATAGTAAAAAACTTCAAAGCATCTCAGGCTAACAAAATACTTACTTCAAGTATCTATTCCTGTAACCCAAATTTCAGTGTCTGTATTCTGCAACAGAAGAATCTAAATATATCCAGTGCTGCAACTGTGAAAGAAGAGAATTCAATATAGGCCATGACCCAGAAGAGCACTTCAGCGTATGGTCCACTCAAAGCATATGAGGAATTCTGTTTCAGTAATACTCAGCTGCTTGATTTCCGTGGGATCATTTAAACTTCTTAAAATGGAACTATTTTATATACTGTGATGCTATAAAGGAGGTTAGTACGTGAGACTGCAACTCAGAACAAGAGCGTGTACCACAAATATAGTTAGCTCCAAGTCCCTCTCTACTGCAGTTTACAACTCTGGTCCTCCAGTGTCAGCTAGTTCAGTCTCTCGGGCTCTCTTAATCCACCTATTTTCGTCCAGTGGAGTAAGTTATTTTACCTTTCCAAACCTGGAAGTAATTCTGGAATGTTGCAGTTGTTAAATGAATACAGGGAAGGAACTAAGTGTCAGTACAGTTGGATGAAACTGAATCCTTTACTGAACAGTCCCCAAAAGACACTGCATGAATAAATGCACAGTAGGAATGGTAGGTGTGCAGTGAGGCCTCTCACAAGCTCTCGGACAGCTATAAAATACACAAATGTTTTATAGATGAAATACCAGTCAAATGTGCAATGTACCCATCAGGGATGGTTCCTCTGTCTGGCCACAGCCCAGCAGAGACATTGTGTGGGCGAATAAAAGCATTCGATTCTCAGTGTTAGTTAGGTTTCAAGAAGTACATAAATGGCTGCTGCCCTAGGCTGCAGCAAAGGTGCGTGTCTGTACCTGAACCTTAGGTCTCCTACAATAAGGGAATGAATGCTAGGTATTTTCAGGAGCATGACTTCTATAACGAAACAATTCCTTTCAGCAGAGAAAAACCTTTACTTAAAAATCTTTAAATTTTTAAAGATTTAAACCCACAATGATTGAAACACCTTCATTTTCAGCAAACAATAAAGCAAAAAGCAGATGAAATAAAAGAAATACATATTATGGGGTTTTACGCCTTGTCATACAGGAGAAACATCAAGGAATCAACAGAAGACAGAAAAATATGAAAGCTATTTCATTTCCACAGTGAGATTAAACCATTTTAATCACTTACAAACATGGCTACTTTATTTTAGATAGACATGAACAGCTACAATATTCAGCCAGAAAACAGAAGTGACAGAAGTGGCAAGACTGTCAAGACTGGGAGAACTGAGATGATCTGCCATAATTGAACAGTTTAAAGAGAGTTTTAAAACAAACATTGGTGTTTAAGTAGTTTACAAAACCTTTTGGAGACAGGAGGAGGAAAGAAAAAAATTGTTTCTTGTTTTCTTTCTCACATCCATCTACATATGTCTAATGAGAACAAAAATCTCAGGAGATAAATTACAGATAATGTCTGTAATCTAACATATACTTAGTATCATCTTAAGGTGGGGAGAGTGCATACACCTCTGTGTCAGAGAGGAAGAAGCTATTTTGGGAAATTAAACAGTATTTTTATTTTGAAGCAATCATCAGTTGCTGGTACATTTGCTAGTTATATTAATAGAAACTGTCAAAGAAGATTAGTTAAGATGATTACTATAACCATGAGAAAACCCAAAACAAGCTATACATTCTTTAGTTCTCTTCCCATTTGGATGTGTAGAACACTAGTTTTGAGGGACGACAGTAGAAAAAACAGTAGTTCCATGTTAATGTCATCGAAGTACAAGTGCATTGCAAAATTTTGCCTGTGCTGCTAAAGTTGGTACCACACTTCAGAAGGGGTGACACAGGGAAAACTGGAAAGTCTGTCGATGGGTTTCATTAAGCCAGCAGTCCTTAGGTGTTAGAAATCATTGCTTTTTCCTTCCGCCTCTTGACTTTCCAGCAAGGCTTTGGATGATGGCACTTCTCCACCCTCTGCTCCTTCATCTAAAAAAAGACAGAATTAAACATTTACACCACACACATTCTCACAGCTTTTTAAATGCAGACAAATATTTGTTCACTGATCATCTCTGTTTGAATTAGCTCTTTATTACCACAGTCATGGGTGCTTTAGAAAGAGAGATTAACTTGGAAGATAAAGAACTTGGAGAGGCATCTTCCAAAAGCAACTGCCTATTGGTGTTGATTTGCCTGCTCCTTGCACATGCTGATCAATGTGCATTTGGTTGTAAGAAATAGATTGGAGATAACTTTTAATTACTGTTATTCTTTTTTTCTGGGTCATTTCCAAATTCAAGTTAGAATATTGCATTCCTCTGAGCATTGCCTGGTTTCAGGTAGGTAACATTACAGTTTATGAATATGCCAGTTATCTGACTGACCTTCTTTGCCAGGAAATACTTGGAAGAATTCATGCTGCCTTCACATGATGAGGGGGTTTTTTTGTTACACCCATTTGGAAGTTTACTGTTCCACAGGTTAGAGTTGAATGCTTACATGACTACTATAAGTAAAAGTTGCCCAGTGTTTGTTGTCATTAGATGAAGAGTTCCACACTGTCGCTTTTGTGCTCAAATTCTCTCACTGAGAAACAGGAACTCCTCTTGCCTCAATTTCCTTGCAAAGCATAATCATTTTCATACTACCTTCAAGTCCCACATGGCATTACCAGTGCTAACCAAACAGTTTGTATACCCAAATCTAAGACAGCCTATAGCTTTTGGGGACAAGGAGAAGTCTGCTGAGCATATCTGGCTGTACCGTCTTCCACTTCGATACTTGTAAGCTAAGGGGTACATTTTCAACTTTTTGTCCTGGAGACTTGCTGTAAAATATCACAAAGAGCCAGAAGAGTTATATGTGGTTGGTCACCTTCTCCAACAGGGCCACAGTGCTGGTGGATAAAGGAAGGGCAACAGACATCATCTACCTGGACTTGTGCAAAGCCTTTGACGCAGTCCCACATGACATCCTTGCCTCTAATCTGGAGGGAAATGGATTTGACAGAAGGAC
>NW_010102409.1:0-14010 GCF_000699245.1 Pterocles gutturalis
TTAACCAAACTCAATAGATTTGTTTTATCCAGACAGTTTGAAGATACTTGTTATCCTCATCTTCTCTATCCCTGTTCCTATTAGGAAAACAGAATAACTGAAAGCTGGATTTCTTTCAAGTTAAATCATTTTCAATGTTCAAAACTTCAGATAACATTTGAAGTAAGTCTCCCTAGCTTCTGAGATTTGATCATCAATAACAAGTCTCCTGTTCTGTAATATGATAGTACTAAATTTATTTGAAAAGGAGAGTAACAAAGTATTTAGTGAAGTTTAAATATTAATCAAGTTTCTATATAATAGATAATTCAGGAATTACTTGAGATTTGTGCTTCAGTAGAAATTGACTGCTTGGCTCTCCCCATTTTCTGGCTTTTTTATAAACCAATCTTTCTAAAGCAGTCCTGTGTCTCCAGAGCCGTTCCATTGTGAGACAGCAGTTAAATCCCTATAAGAAGTGATTAGTAATGGCAAATATACTTCCATGGACTCTTCAAAAAGCAGCTTTGTAATGTGTTTGATTTATGTAATGTGTTATGATTTCATTAAAGCTTTTTTTCTTTTTGTAAAATGTATAAAGAACTTGTGCATTCTGATTATTTTTTTTTCCATATTGGTCTGACATAACAGTAAAAGAAGTAGCCAAATAACAGTAGGTTGAACAGAATATGCCACACGCAGCTTTATTGTGGAACACACATCAAAAAAAACCTGCTGATGATTGTATTAATAACAAAAACTAGGCTATGAGAATACAATGCCAGAAAACTAGTAAGGAGATACAGTATAATTATATCTCTTTGGCATTCACATCTCATTATTTATGGTCCTGGCCTGTCAGTAACACTTAAGTTTAGCTGTATGCTGCCTAGACACTTTTGAAGATTTCTAAATCCTCAGCTCAGAAGCTACTTTCTCAGTTCTTAGTCACTCATAAGTAATATTCCCCAGAAAATTTAGAATCTAGTTCTAGGAATTACGAATTTAATTTCCTGGAAGAAAAAAGGACGTAGACCTCCAAGAGACCTCTAACAAAGGACCTAAGTCCTCCAGTTGTTAGCTTTAGAGGCTCACTTCCTCATAAAAAGCCTTGCTTCAATTTGAGCATGCTGGCTGTGTAGATAGAAGAGCACATTCCTTCAAAATAATATTGAGGCTGGAACTATTAAAGAAAAATATAAGTCTCACTACTGTGGTAACAGTTCCTCATACATTTTCATAGGATGAAAATCTGGAAAGTGATCTGTTAGCCTGATATGGTTAGACTTCTCATGTTGGTTAACCAAACTATTAGCTACCACAGTTAATCTCCTTAAGCATGAATATATAATGTGGGTAAAAGCCCAGAGCCGAGTAAATAATCACTAAATTACAGTTTAAAGTCTTAGTATGTAGAGGAGAGCCTTTATTTCCTCCAAGATTTCAGAAGCATGCTTTGCTTTATGCAAATACGACTCAGCAAGTTTGCATGGGAAGAGTTCTGTTAAAAAGTCAAGGACAGATCTGTCAAGATAAACTTCAAATCTTGTTAGACCTGTATATTTCCACTGATTTTTGTATGAAACTCTTCAGATAAGAAGCCATACACAGACTGGAAAGATGTAGTGAGAGAGAAGAGGTTTGATTTGAGTTCCAGTCCATTGTATTCACAACAGTATTTCTACTTATATGTGTAATCCCTGGTAGGTCACCAAACATTTAGAGCTGTTCAGACTTAAAAGCAGATGTACACAAATAAAGTTAGAAAAATATAAAAGGTGGAATACAGTAAGATAGACGGTGGACGTGGTTGTAGGAATGCCTATTAAATGTAACATGCTAGGTATTGTTTTGGTTCTTTTCTGGCAGAAAATGTTTAGGATTTCCTAAAATAATATGAGTATTGGGAATTTCTGCAACTCATTATCTTGCCTTCTCTAAGCCCAGCTGTGCAGTAATCTTCAGACCAAGGTAGCATCTTGCAGTAACTCTTACACTGCTTTGCTGACACTTCATCGGAAGTGTTGAAAGCAAGCTCAGGTCTTTAACTGGATACTTAAATAGCTGGTAATTGGAGCTGGAATGGGAAGTCTCTGAAGGTAGGTAGGGAAGGTGCAGTAGTGGAATATGAAAGAACACAGTTCTTAAGGAGACGGATGCTGTTTTACAAGGAGGTGTGCAAGTAATGCTCAGCCTGTATCACAGAATCACAGAAAAGTCTGAGTTGAAAAGGACCTCTGAAGATCATACGGCCAACCTTCTGCTGAAAGCAGGGCCTGAGATGAGGTTATCTGGGGCTTGTCAAGCAGAGATGTGACTGTTTCCAGTGAGGCTGATTCCATCACTTCTCTGAGCAACCTGTTCCAGTGTTTGATGGTTTTCAGGGTGAAGAATCTTCCCCTTATATCCAGATGGATTTGCCCTGAAGTAGCTTGTGCTCGTTGCCTCCTGCTGTGTCACCATGCGTCCTTGTGAAGAAAGTACCTCCATCTCCTCAGTAACTACTTTTTATATATTGGAGGACTGTGATTGGGTCTCCAATGTTGAGCTGAACAAACCCAGTTGCTTCAATCTCTCTTCATGTGTCAAGTTCAAGGTATTAGGGTAGTCCTCCAAGACTTGCACAAGTTATGCAACTAAGAAATACCTTTTCTCTGGAAGAGGCAGAATATTTTGTTGTCAAGGACTGAAATGGGAAGGGCCAGTGGATTCTGTCTGATTTCTGATGCACAGAGTTTTTATTGTACTGACAAGACCTTATTGGATCAACTACCTGGTAATGTGGATCTGAAGAACAGTTGATTCAGCAGTTGATTCAGTTTTGAAGATTCAGAGTGAATCAAGGGATAGATGGGGGTATGAGAGGCAGGTGGCTGAGTCTAGGGAAAACTTCTCAATGGAAGGAGCAGCTTCCTAGGGCTGGTCAGCAAATAATGTCCCCCAACCATGAGGACTTACAAGGTTTTGGCAGATTTTTCTCTCATATCAGGACAAAGCTGAGATCTGAAGCATTATTAAGTCAGAATATTGTTTGGCTTAACAGCTCATGAGCAACAAGTGTTTCTGACAGCTTTAAAAAGGTAAAATATGTAATTCTGAGAAGTCTAATTTTTTCCCCAAAATTGTATTATCTATAGACTAATCTTCAATTTTGTTTGCTTTAAATTAATTAGAATTTTCACTGGTGACAGAAAAAAAAGTGCAATCAGAAAACAACTAGTGCCAAAGGCTAGCAGAAGTGCTGAAAGTCACTGGGGAAAAGGAGAAGGCTCAGCAAGCAAAATGGACTCTGGTGCTATGTTTTTTAAAGAGGACCTTTTGGCCTTAAGAAAGATGTTGGTGCCTTTCACAAACCTGGGCCTGCCGTGGTTAAATTAAAACCATTGTAGAGCTCTCCTGTCTTTAGTGTCACACTTTCAAAAACTGCAGTAGTTAACTTCAATACAAATTCTGCTTAAACAATCATTTTGTTACCAGAAGAGAGCCTGCTTTTTATGAAAAAGAAACAAGTAGGTTGTGTTCTCAAACAGTAGTAGATAAAGGAGCTGCTCCTCTTCCATGTTTTGTGGGGAGCACATGGTCTTGTTAATTGTCCTGGCTACGCTGCTGTATCACCTACTCCTGCTGCAGGATTTGAGATAAATATATTTTACAGGATTTTAATAGGTTTCTGATAATTCCATTAACATGAAAATCATCTTGTAGTTGAATAGGTTTTTTGGCTAGGACATACCCATACATATCAAGTCATAGCAAGTTAGTTTCTTTTGACTAGGGTGGTGGGGGGAGGGCCAGGGTGCATAGTAACTCCGTTAAAATATATTATTTCAGATATTCTCAAACTGTTTATTAAATGCAGTCAAACTTGTTGAAGTATGATGACAAAGAGAACATTCTCCAAAAGGTGGGATCAGGTTCACACATTTGTAGAGGGAGGAGACGTTTTTTAATCAAAAAGCCCAGTGTGTTAGCCTTCCTTCCTAGATTTGGACAAGTTGTTTGATTTCCTTCTGCATCTGAAATTACTTAAATCCATAGGTCCTGCTTTGTTAATCAGAGCAGTAATCAAAGGGTTGTGGAAGCTGAGGTTGGCTGCCCTTTTTCTCAGTTGTGGATGCAGTTCTGCTTCATACAACTAGCCAGATCTTCAGAGCAGCAGAAACTAGGCAGTGGTGTCTTGTGTCCTAATCACAAGGATATAGAGTAATTGTCTTTCCTGCTACCTCAATGATTATTTGAAGATCTTTTATGCTTAAAACAGTGTCTAAGTCTCAAAATATTGCATAATTTGACGATTTGACAGACTGACAGAATATGTAGTTTCAGTACTCTGAGAGAATATAGCAAATGCTGGACTACTGGGAAGTAAATGAAGGAGTAAAGAAACTCCTCCATAGCTTATAATTAATTTTTTCTTACTAATAGTTTCAAATAAATATTTCACTTTATGTTAAGTCAAATGTTTCTGATAAAGTGGTTTTACTTTTTACTTTTAGGAAAATCCTGGCTTTGGTATAAAGTAAATCAGTTTCTTTCTGCCAGAGTATTTTCTAATGGAAAAGAGGGTGGGAATGAAAACATGTAAGCACAACTGCTTTATAACCAGCCTAGACTTGCAAAGCATTATCTCAGAATAGCGCAAATTATATTAAAATATTAAGATGAGGACAGACTTATAAAGGATATTTTTTGTATGAATCACTATGTATACCAAACACCAATCTGCAATAATCATATCCTTAATTGTCATTATTACAGGAACAATACTTAACCCAGCTTTCCTCAGAAAAGTCATTGCCGAGAATTATATCAGTGCCTAAATATATATAATAGATTATATCTCTCTATAATATCTGTGTGATACATGATATATATATCTCTACTGTATGTATAATGTATAATATATTATAGAGAAATATTATTGCCTAGAATTGTGTTAGGTAGATATCCTGGATTCTTAAATCACTTCACAGAGAATGTATAAGTAGTATATGGTACTAGAGATTTTTTTCTAAGGATTCATTTGACCTTTATTCAGCCTCCTAAAATAAATACCCAAATTATTCCATAGAATCCCTCAAGACTGTTAAGTCAATAAAAGGCCTTGTATCTCCAAATATTTGCTTCTGGTGATAGTACACTACGAATAGAAGCCATAATCAGGATTTCCACCTGATGTTTACAAAATGTAATCTTGTCGCAGCTACTGAGGTCCTATAGTAAAGGTAATAAGATCTTGCTGAATATTTTCACATTCCTTCAGTTCAAAATATTTTGACTGAAAAAAAGCAAAGGCATTTTTTTTCCAATGGTGTTTGTCCATGCACCACAGAAACAACAGAGTGCAAGCCAAATCAAAACAGTGCTGCTGCATAAGGTCAGATCCTTCACAGATTCTCCACTGCAAGGAACTCGAGAAGAGGACTTTTTTTTTTTCCCCTTTAAAATATGAAATACCCTTTTTTGAAAGAAAAATCAAACTCCAGTAGTGGAGTAAGTTTTGTCGAGAGAAAATACTGTCAGGTAGTAACACTCCATAAACTTAGTACTTTATGCTGCTTCCTCCTCAGCTCTTCCACTGCATTTTTGCTAGACTGGGTGTCATGGGTTGCAGGAGGGATTGGATCAGGAGGAGGACCACCCCTTGGGCAGTTCAGAATAACTGCAGCATCAGTTAGAGCCTAAGAGATGCTAGTGAAGTTGGTGTTTGCTATAGATGCAGATTTGTGGTTAAAAGCAGCATAGCAGTTGAAATCTAACAAAAGAGTAAGCAATAGTTTGAATTACATTTTGCTGTTATGAGACAAATTATACAGATAAATTTAGCTGTTTCTTGTGGGGCTGTTGATAGTATCAGCTGGAAAAAAATAGAGGTGTGATCACAGTAACAGGAAGGGGAGCAAGAGCTGATTAATCGGCACAGTCAGGGGTCATCATGGCTAAAGCTGATATGGAAACAACTAAGGTGTTTGAGGGAACCCTTGAGAATGGATGAGAACAAAACTTGGGAGCGATTGAGTGAAATGAGGGGTTTTCTGAAGCAGAAGATTCTGTTTCAGCAAAGGAGGAGAGATGCTGACTGTGTGTTCATATATTCTAATTTATATAAACTAGTTAGGTTGTGATTTTTGAAAGAGCCTGACAAAGCTCCAGCTCTTGCAGAGGCATCTGACTGATGATGCACTTTCTAGTCACAAAAGCTACTAGCTACTGCTAGCTCTAGTCCATAGCTACGTCCTAAGGTGGGCAGCACATAAATAGGGGTAGGTATCAAGATTGGTTCAGCTGATCATTGCAGAGCAAGGAGCTCTGCACCTTAAAATAGGAACACAGATCTATTTTAGCAGGCGAAAAGGTTACCAGGTCCAATATAGCCATGCCGAGAGCTTGTGGTTTAATCAGCTGAGGAAACGTTGGCATGTGATCTTTGCCTGTTACACAGATAGCTGCTTACAAGCCTTTTCAGGTAGGGGATAATTATGTTTTCAGGTTAACTTATGGTGCTGAATATGGTGGGGAAAGAAATTACTTTTGCTCCTTTGTGCATTCTTTTTTTTTCCCCCTGTTGTACAGATAATTAAAGTTATATTGCTGACTGTTTCTGTGTTCAAAGGGCTGTAATACTTCCAGTGGATAATTAATAGAAAAACCATCTATAGTAAATAATTCTATGGAGAACTGCCCTATTGACACTTGGAATTTTGTCCCACTCAGTCCTTCACTCTTTCTTCCAACCCTTTTTTCTCTTTTCTGACTTTTGTAGGTTTATATTAGTTTGGCCAAATAGCTATACCTGTGAATATCCCAAATAATAATGGAGAGGGGTTTTTTTGTTGTTGTTGTTTGCTTGTTAGTGCATGGTCAATGCATCTTCCTTTCTTTGACAAGTAAAATTTTTTTAACAGGGATGTTGACATTGCATTTGGTGTCTCAGTGCTGGCTGACCTGCTGATGAAACTTGCACATAGCTATGACTCTTTGTAATCTATCTCTCTAGGTTATTACAAAATGTTTGCTGTTCTGCAAACTTACTGTGCTGCTTTATGCTCCTTGTCTGTCCTGTCCTACAGCACTTTATGAAAAAGCACTGCACCTTTGTACTTGACAGTGGATTACATGATTGTTTTTTACCTCTTTAGTACTGTGGTGTTGGTCTACAATCTCATAGTGTGTTATTTTTGTTGCTGGTAACAAGGTAGCGCCTTCATATTACCACTATACCAAAATGTCTTTCTTGAGAAGGGGGGAAAGCAGGGTGCAGTCTGCTTTTTAAAATAAAATAACATAAAAAATGGAAAGGAGTGAGGAAGTAACAATAATAGTAATTACAAGATGTTGTTGCTAGAACCGAAGAATGAGCAGGTGTAAACCTCAGCTTCTGACTGAGTAGAACAGAGAAATGTCTCAGTGAAAAGGAAGAGCATCCTGAGACAGCAAACAGAAATATGTACATCAGAGCTGCTGTATTCAGACTCCTGGATGAAAATGATCAATGTGAGGGAGAGCTTTACCTAAGAATCAGGTTCTGCTTTGAAATGCTGTATTTCACATAGTAACTATTTTTTAAATGTATTGACTTTAAGAGATAACAAGAAGCAAAATAAATCAGAGGATGCAGATCTTCAAGGCAGGAAGAAGTGGTTGGCAATAAAAACTGGGTTAGTCATGCTGTGGTTAGAACAGCTGCTGCTATCCGCCATGTAATTATGTTACTTTTTTGAGGGGGGAAATTTTGCTTCTGTGTGGATAAAGAAGGTGTGCCCTTAAATACATTTCTATCCATGTGATGATTCACAGCTGAGGCCTATAGGTGTTTAGCCAGAGTGGACAGACTGTGGGACAACACTACTCCAGGTGACTACCTGCACAGCCTCAAACCGTCTGCACCCTTGCACACATGGTTAGAAGTGATGTCTACATATTCAATAGCCCTTCCCGAATTTCTGTTCCTTAAGCTTCTAATTGTCCTGTGAACCATGCAGATTTCTAGCATTCTTATCTGGGAATTCCACTAATTTACATCTTGTGTGAAGAACCTTCATTGTCTACTTTTATTTAACATGTCCTGGCTCTTGCACTGGAAAAGAGCATGGTGGAGGAGGACTGGGACTCTGTGCACAAGATTGCAGGGTGGGAGGTGGCAGCACCAGCAGCAGCGTTTGCAATAAGCTTCTCCCTCACTTACAAGGTCTCCTCCTCTCCCGCTTGCCAAGTGGTGAAGTTCATCTAAAAGTTGAGGCTTTTTAATTAAAAGCTTCCTTCCTCGTGACTTCTCTGGTGCTTTCTCAGCTCATCAGAGCACTAGATCAGCCCATGGGATGGGTGGAAACCTTTGGCTCTGCATCTGGTGGCTGTCCATCCTGCTGGCTTCCTGGGCAGCCTGCAGAGGGGACCAGACACCAGGCAGGGGTGGGAGATGGAGGTGGGGGGGCCCATGAGCCCCCCTGGGTTTGGGAGGACCACCTTACCCAGACAGAGAACACTGATCTTCTAGAAGCACAGAAAGAAAAGTATTTTATTTCCTTGCAGTTTTAATTTTCCACTTTTGCCACAAATATTTATCAAATTTCCTGTTAAGATACCAAAGCTCACACCTTTTTTTTTTTTTGAATACTTAAATCAGAAAAAAAAAATTATTCATAAAACTGCAATATTTAACAAGAAGGCTGAGAAAATTATTTTAATACAGATGCATCTCTTGTTTAAAAGATTGCAAACCTAATTTTAAAAGATATTGAAATGCTCAAACTTTCCCGTTAGATTGTTGTGTATAAAACTTGTAGCACTGTTTACATTTACTGCAATGCATGCTAACAGTAGTAGAAGTTACTCACACAATATAGGGAGGGGGAGAAAATAAGAGGATGTATGTTTAAAAAGAAAACGTCCAAAATTCATGCCACACATTTTGGGACCTGCTAAGAAAACTGCAGCTACTGCATGATTCAAAATTTGTAGCATGGGAAACTGAGTGACTTGTGTCTGTGTGTATATTTATCTGCTTTGGTTTTAGAGCATGAGCTGAATGCTGTGTTTAATAATTTCAACTAAGAATTTAGAATAGTGTATTCAGTAAGTCTTCTTGCTGACAGTTTAGCAGATATGTGACTGAGCTCCCATGCTGTTTCATGGAAAGATGTGAATGATTGACTGTGCCTGCATGGCATGCTTGCCTGCACTGATGATATGAGTAGGTATGTATTTTCTATATATGGAGCTTATTCTTCCAGTTTACTTCACAATTACAAATCCTTTCTTTTCTAAGACAGATTATTGCTTTAAAACAAGTCTTTAAATAGAAAATCTTTATCTCATCTTGTTGACACTGAATTGCTTGAGAATTATTTCATGGTGTTTTTGTCAGAAAGACTTTGTTCCAGCAAATATTTACATCTATAGAGGAAATTGTACAGTTTCCTCTACAATAATATTGTATTACAATACATTAGTAGTATGTACAATGAAGTAATAGTAGAGTGCTGTAGTAAAGAACAGGTTTCAGAATGTAGTGTTAAAACTTCATTGTTCAGTATAGTCCTTTCATCAGCTGGCACCTACAGAAACATTGTTCTCTCTCTTCATCACTGGTGCAGAATACCTATAGTTCATTCACCGAAGAAGGTTTGAATGACAGTTGTAGCCTGTCCCCATGGTCACCACATTTGGGCTCTTCCATGTCGACAAAGTGAACATGCTGTAGAGCCACAAAGCCATCCTTGTCTCTTTGCTAACCACAGACGTGGCAATAAATGCCTCCTTAAGTAGAGCTGTCTTGGGTTCTCTAGGGATTTTTGGGGACAAATGGAAGATTTACATTTGTGCCCTAAGTATAAACTATATATTACTTAACTTGTTTTTATATGTTACTTAATACTGTGATTCTGTCTCTTTCCTACTAACATCCTTCTCACTTTAATAAAACTTTTCCCTTTTCTTCAGAGTGATACATCTACTAAATGGAAGTTAATGCTGCTTCAGACCCAGAGAGATATTTAAAGATAAATCTGCTTTTAACAGAACAAGGAATGGACGATAGTCCTTCAGAATCAATAATAATGCCCCCTTTGCAGAACTTGCAGTGAACAGTTTCTGCAGTGCTGGTTTTTGTACCGCATCATATTTTCCTAAGAAGTTTCAAACAAACATCAGGCTTCCCAAGACATGTGACTTGGGCTTCTTCTTTACCTGTTACTGTCTCTATTTGCAAGTATGTTTTTTGTGTAAGGAGTCCTTTCCTTCCTCAACCGTAAAGCTTTTATAAACTCCTTTTATTTGCTAATCTTTTTTTTTTCCTTTTTTTTTTTAAGGTTTGATTACCATATGATCCAAAAGACTACACTGTGAACTATAAAGTCCTAATATAGATCTAATCATATTTCAGACTCTGAATGGTGGTCACACATCCCTGGACAAGGCAGAACTGTCTCTTGCTGTTATCGAATAATTGTGCTGGAGGGGACAAATAGGAATGCTTATAGCATATTTGCAAAGAGTTAATTACTGTTTATGATCTTATGAAGCTGTTCTTGTTATATAAGAAAGAAATTGCAGTTTAAGTCTAACATGTTCAAATCTTGTCAGTGCATTCCCATTCTAGGACATGGGGTACAATTACAAGATGTTATTATACTTCTTCTTTTGATCCTGTATCATTGCAATCTTGCCATGAAAAACAAGCATCCTATGACTAGCCTATGGCCTACAAAATAAGAACAAGCAGGAAGTAGCTTTAAGTCTGAGTATTTGGCAAGTAAACGAAGAGTAAAAATGAGCATAATTATCCTAATCAGAAAGCAAATCTTCAAACAATTTGGCATCAAGCCAAACACCTAGTGAGATATTTGTGTTTATCAAGCAAGCACATGACCCCAGAAAAATTTATTAATACAGGAATAGTTACAGAAGCAAATTGTTTTTGGAGGTGGCAACATTAATTCCTTTCAACAATTTGGTCGCGGAAGGTAGAAAGCAAAAAAAAAAAAAAACCCTAGGCCCATAGTGAAGTTTCAGAGTCTTTACTAAAGTGTGTTACTGTGATAATTTACTTAAGTTTTCTACATATTAACAATAAGACTTCAGAAAGTAAAATTTAGTTGAATACAACCTCAAGTTTTATGCAAAATGAGATATGGGAATGATGGTAGTTTACCAAATGCATGAAGCTCCCTGTTATGTTCTCACTATTTCTTTTCATTCCTTGATAATGGAACGTCATGGAAACAGGAATATTGCAGCAGCGTGAGGAACAGTGTAGATATTTTTTATTCACTGATGTTTGCTTTCTATTGCACCATTCTAAAGACAAGAGGAGGAAACTCCTGCCCCCAAATTACAGGAAGACTAACACTAAATTATCAAACAATTGCTATCTGGCAGAAACATGGGGATTTTTGGCAAGGCAGGACACTGGGAATGCAATTCTGTTTCAACTGTTACAGAAATAGATATCTTTGTGATTATTTCTACTATGACCAAGAGAGGGCATCCTTTTCCTATCAAATCATGACACGACTATTGAACTAATAAAAGCTTTTGAAGAACCTCGTTAATTTTAACTATTCTGTTACATTTTAGATAAAACGTTTTGAAGTTTAAAAATACAGCTGTTTAAAAAGCAGACTGTTCTTCAATCTCCAAGTTGTTTGAGGCCATTTTAAGACCTGCTATACAGATTTCTCAGGACAGCCTTTCATTTAGTGCTTATGTGATTTCAGTAAAATATGTTGTATCTCCCCTACCAAGATTAAATAATCTGCATTAGTAAGAGTCTACTTCTTTTGAATAATTTCCTTAATTGCAGATTTTTTATTTAGGAAAAGCAAGGTAGGGCATTTAGTGTTACCTTCTTAGAGCAACTTTCTAGCACAAATGTGAAGCTGCTAACTATCCATATTTTAGATATTTCCTCCATCAATGGGACATCAAATGAATCTTTTGCATGTGAGATGAGTTTTGCTGGCTGTAAAACAAATATTTTAACTTCAGTGGTGTAAACTGTGGAGTGCAGCTGTATATTGTAACAGCATGCTGTGCCTTTTTTTTTAAAGCAACCGCCTTTCCCCTTTGATATCGCCATCATGCCTCTCGGTCATGCATTTACAAGCCTGAACATTCAATGGGAACTGCTGCAGGTTCAGCACTTTTGAGAAACAGCTTACTTAGAAGTCTAAAGTTGGATTTAGAAGCTTAACATTTTTGGGAAACTTGTCTATAATCCTCACAATTCATTGTTGTTAAGGCAAATACCTATCCAGTATATTTGTGCTGTGACCACTTTAGATTTTTTTACCTCTACTCTGGATAACTAATACCGGTTAAGGAAACCTTTCTGTAACTTAGTGCAGGAGAACTGTCAGAATCACTCTCAACCCCAGTTCTATAACAGACAGCACTGGGTTGTCCAAATCAAGTTGTGGGTTTAGTAAGTCTACCCAGGTATCCAGAAATCTATGTAATGAAGGAAGAAAGTTTAATTACAGTTACAACAGAACTGAAGAACATCTATAAAAATAGTGTACCCCATTCCTTTCATAAAGGAATTGGGCTAAAATAATCTGTGCATATTACTCTTTAATTTTGTGAAACCAAAACATTAAATATTTCATTTTTGTTACAGCATAATTTGAATCATTTGGCTAAGGGATGAGTTCAAGATCATGTATTTATTAGCCAGACTAATTTTAATTTTCACTTAAACTTGCATTTTTGTGCTTTAAAAGTGAAGCAACATGTAAGAGAAGGGCAGCAATCCAAAATATACTTGAAAAGAACTGACATTAGCTCGAACTTTGTCCTGGCTGTTGAACAAGCATAAGTTATTTCATCCTTGAACCTGGAAACTGAGCGCTGTCTAAAACAAGACGGAAAAAGCATGGTTTAGTAATTCAGCTGCCACAGGATGCGAGGTCTGCCTGCCTGCCAGAGGTCAGGAGTTTATGCCAAACAGTGGAAATTAGAAATAGCTTTCAGATGTGAACAAGAGGCTTACAACAAACAATGGAGAAAAAATTTCCAAGAGGAAACATAAAAGAAGCTGACATGTCCTTGGGTTAGCTGATAGACCACAGAAGTAGAGAACAAATACTAAAGTTCAAGCCAGGAATACAATCTCCACTACATCCTTCCTTCTCTTCCCCTGCTTCCTCTGCCCCTCTCATCAGGTTACAAGAACAGTTCTTTATTTAAGACAACATCCTCTTATGAGTGCTAGATGTGCTCCTGGAAATGTGTGACGTGCTACACAGTTTGCCAGTCAACCTGTGCTATAGGATCAAAGCTTTCTTCTCTCCTGTCTCCCACTGGTATTTCAAGCTAGTTATGAAAGTGAAAACTAAGAAAATACCTAGGAAATTTTCAGACTGCACAAAGCAGTAGAGCTAAGACATTTATGCACTTTAAACCCTGAGAACCTACAGCAAACTTTAACTTGTTAGCAGTAATATCCTATAATCCTTAGTCCTCTACTTTATTTCTGCAGGTACCACAAATATCAATTGCTATGTCCCAGTGGTCAGTAAGTGGAGAATGGTTATGCACTAAAAGCACACAGAAAATGGGGGAACTAGGTAGAAGAGTTTAAATATAATGTCTGCATATATAACAGGAAAATACCACAGATTGTGATACTCACTATCTGTTAGCATTTTGCAAATTTTATGTACAGTTGTATCACGGTAACGCAGAAGTCAGCAATGAAAAATGTAGGTTCCTTGCCAGAACATACGACATCTCACCTATCACAGGACGGTTGAGGTTGGAAGATATCTTTGAAGGTCACCTGGTCCAACCCCCCCTGAGCAAGCAAGGCCACCAAGAGCTGGTTGCCCAGGACCATGTCCAGTTGGTTTTTTAATATCTCCAAGAATGGAGACTCCACAACCTCCCTGGACAACCTGTGCCAGTGCTCAGTCACCCTCACAGTGAAAAAGTGTTGCCTGATGTTCAGATGAAACCTCCTGTGTTTCAGCTGGTGCCCATTTCCTCTGGTCCTGTCACTGGGCACCACTGAAAAGAGCCTGGGTCCTTCCTCTT
>NW_010102409.1:14038-18388 GCF_000699245.1 Pterocles gutturalis
ATTGATAAAACCCCCCTATACAACCTATGGTTGTGGATAACTGGATTTTTGAAAAATCCTTATTGATAACAGTTAACAGGTAATTTCTCATGTTGTTCCAGCACGTGCCAAATAGTATATAGAAAGGTTCCCTAGAAAATGTCTTTTTATGGCACCTATGAAATTTCTAAGATAATATAATTAAGGAATGGCCAGGTAGTCCATGACTTTAAAAGCTTCAGATTTTTGTTAGCTGTCTGGCAGATCTCATCAGCTTACACCAGCTTCCTTAATAAATGTGCATTTTATTCTGTCACATGGCAAAGTCATCTATTACCTGAAGAATCATGAGTAATATTTAATTACTTGTGCTAACAGTTAGTGCTAAACTTATGTGACGCACTGAGAACACACGACATTGCTAGCGCTAACTTGCAATTGTTGTCGGTATTTCAGGTGTTAACTGAAACATTGGATACAACAAACTGGTGTGTGGGCACTGACAAAAAAGGGAGAAAAGATGTCTACATCTAACAATTAACTGCTTGTCTCATCTCTTATGTTTGCAGTACCGTTATTCCTGTGGCTGGCAGGCTGGCTGCAACAGCAAGTGTAAAGCCTTGCTCACACCTTGTTAAGCACCCACCAGAAGAAGACAAGACATCTATTAGTGTCCCATGCTTGTTTCTCTTGTCTTTCTTATATCTTCTTCTTCCCTATATTTTCTTCCTTGGATTTCCTTCTAGTGTGAAAGTTGGGCTGAAGGAACGCCTTACAAAGTGCAACAAATAGTCTTCCTTGCAGCTTACAGCCAAATGACAATGAAAAAATATCTAACAGGTATTTTAGATAAACTCCTTTCATCAGACAGAAAAATAGCATCAGATATATAATTTATCAAAGTCCCATGTTAATTGACAATTACAGAAATCACATGCTGTTTTGACTGGGGAATTATCTTGTTTGTGACCTTTAGACGAAGCTGAAATTTAAACTTCTTTACACTTCTTTCAGGATTTCTCTTTTGCTGTAGTTGTATTGCTCTTACAGAGCAGGCTGTAGTAGTAACATCTGCTTCTCCAGCAAAAGACTTGTGGACTTAAAAATTCTCCAAAAGCTTGCAAACTGATTCCTAGTCTTCTGACTGACAAATACGACTATCTCTTACAGACTACTTTCTAAAAGAGAAAACACTGTACCCAACACAGCAGTCACTCCATGAAGTACAACTTGGACAGTATAACATGATCCAAAGATGTCCTGTGTTGTTGCTGACTTGGAGTCATGAGTGATTTTGGAGCTTTACAATCATTTTGTTGTTGGGTTTTTTTTTTCATTTGAGAGAGCAGGTGTGTTTACAGACTGCCATGCTTTGAGAGGAAATTATATGTTTATTTAACGACCACACACAGATTGGTTCTTTCAAAGTTGGACCAATTCCTTAATAAAAAGGAATTTCATGGTTAACATGAAATTCAAAACTTGCTGGAAAATATTGATCAGCTCCATTACAATAATATTTTTTACTCATTTAAATAAAGCAGTTTACTGCTGTGGTGTTATGGCTAAAGCAATAGCACTGTTAACAAGCACAACATGCCATTTCGTTCATACATGGTGTGAAAAGCCTGTGCCGCTTCAACAATACTGAGACCAAGTTACAACGTTCATTATTCATTTGAAGCTTCTGACTTCAGTAAGTGTAAGTGAAGAGGGATGCTTTAAGTACCCTAGGAAGTACCCAACTCTGAAATTCCAGCATTAAGTTGAATTTAGTAATGTTTCCACATGGGATAGGATGAGGGATAACAGTCTTAAGCTGAAAGAGGGTAGATTGAGGTTAGATATTAGGAAGAAATTTTTCACTGTGAGGGTGGTGAGGCACTGGAACAGGTTGCCCAGAGAAGCTGTGGATGCCCCATTGCTGGAGGTGTTCAAGGCCAGGCTGGATGAGGCTTTGAGCAACCTGGTCTAGTGGAAGGTGTCCCTGCCCATGGCAGGGCAGCTGGAACTAGACGATCCTTAAGGTCACTTCCAACCCAAACCATTTTGTGATTCCATGTTTTGAAGAAGATTCAAGTAAAATCAGCTTACAGTATTTGAAGTTCCCAGAAAGAGTATGAAGTCACAAATTCATTTGTTTTATTGGTTGTTTTGGGGTTTTTTGCTTTTTATTTTGCAAACTTCAGTTGGTTTAGGTAACAGCTGGAAAAAAGAAAGGAAACAGACTCCATCCTTTATGACTCAGTTTTATCTGGTTTTTGATCTGTGGTCAAACAAATGTAACTTGTCTAGAACCAGTGTCTAGGGCTTCTCTTGAAATCTGTTGGTTTTCTTATTTGTTCTTTGAAATTCACTTTCTGGAAGAGTGACTAGGAAGGATCTAATTGTTAGACTATCTGGTATTTTTAAATTATTTCAATGTATTGATTGCATGAAAATTATGTTAACCACAGCAGCAACTGCAGGCAGCAGTTGGCTGTCTTTCCTTTTTCAGCCCCTTTTAGTCCCATTAGATCATAAAGTTTTTAGGACTGTGGCGCTTTGTAAATTGTGTGGTTCTGGACACTCTTCAGAGCAGCCCCTCAAGGTATTAAGCGTGGACTTGCAGACGGGTTTTCAGTGACACATAGAACCATAGAGTCATAGAATAGTTTGAGTTGGAAGGGACCATGGCAGTCATCTAGTCCAACCCCCCTGCAGTAAGCAGGGACATCTTCCACTAGCTCAGGTTGCCCAGAGCACCATCCAGCCTGACCTTGAAGGTTGACACAGCCGAGCTTATGCTATGTGATGGATCCTGATGACCATTTTCCTCCATCTTGAAGAAAATCTGTTTGATTTATAGTCAACCTGAGGCACTCAGGAGAAAGAGGAGATGCTTCATGTTGTATTCCTGTTTGCCACCACTCCACCAGTCAAGTCAATGGTGATACTTTGTCAGAGCGCTTTGCAAAGTCAGTGTCTTAGTGGCTATACCGTTCTTCTCTTAGGCAAATGCTGGGGTTTGGGTTGGTTTTGGTTTGGTTTTTCTTTTCTGTGGTTACTTCTGCCTTTGAGAAGCACAGCAGAAATTCAGTGACATTTCCACAAGGGCGGCCCCTTCCTTGTTTGCCATATCCTTTAAACATTGGACAAGAGGGATGCTCAGATTCTTCCCTTTGAAACACTGTTGGAAAGTGCTTGGATAGCTATATCCCTTGTGGGAGTTCAGATTCAGGACTTGGCAATGCTGCCAAGCTACTCCACTGGCTCCAGGGTGTCTGCTCATCTGCTCACAGGCTGCCTTCACAGGGACCTCGTGTTACTCAGCAGCCTCCATCCGTCTGCAATACTTACTCTGTGTGCTGCCACACCCAGGGGTTTTCACACCACCTCACCTGTACTGCAGAATTGAGCAGGGAAATCCTAACCACTCCTTACATCTGTCTCTGCAGTTACGCAGCACCTGGTCTAGCTCAGATTCCGACAGAGGTTGACAACATGTAGGGAATGAACGGCGAGCACCTTGCCTTGGAGCTGCCAAGCAATCAGTTGTTTGCCTTAGCACTTTGGGAAGCTGATGCCAGATATCCTGTTATGCAAGAAAGAGAGTTCCGTGTCCTCTGGACTATACTTCTGCCCAAAAAGTTGGAAGAAATCAGACTGGCTAAAGGGACTTATCACGGTATCTTCAGGGGGTTCGAGACAAAACCCGAGCTAAGTTAAGCAACGGCTTAGCAACTCAGGCTTCTCTCACAGACACTATGCTATGAACTGTGATAATTATTCAATCAGTGCAGTATTAATTGTTCTTTGACTGTGGCAGGAGGAACACAATCAGTTTTCCTGAGTGAAATTCAGTTACTTTTTTTTTTTTTTTTTCAATTTTGCAGCTGAGGGCAGATCTGCGTCCAGCCAGAGAGATGCAGAGGCCAGAGGAGCTGCTGCTCAGAGACCGTTACCAAAGACAGATGATTCCAAAAGCAGCCAAACAACTTTTTTTTTTTTTTTTTTTGTCTGATTTTCTTACTCTTTGATTCCACTCATCTTTCATCTCAGAGTTTTTCCAGAAGCTATCTTAGCTGTTACTTTTACTGACCAGCAGTGCAGCAGAATATCACCAATATGTTTCCAAGCCGTGTATAGTATTTCTCCTGGTCACGTGCATTCTACTAACATCCTAATGAACTTCGAAGTCATTATTTCTATTAAATTTACCCGGCTAGTATTCACTATTCTAATCAGCCATATATGCCATTTATATGTGGTTTAGTGTATAAACTGGGGATTATACTAGCTGGGGACTGCCATCGCCCCCGTCCCGAGAAGGGATAACGTTCAATCCCCGGTGACTTGCAGGGACATGGCACATCAGATAAAACCGTTAAA
>NW_010102410.1:0-1923 GCF_000699245.1 Pterocles gutturalis
GTGCAGTGCTGCCGGGTACCTGGCAGGGTCTGGAGGTACGGCTGGAGCTCCCTGCGCACACCCTGGACCACGCCATCACAGACCTGCGGGCAAGAAAGGCAGCAACGCTCAGCAAGGGCAGCTCTACCGGGGGAGCCTGTTCACATCCCCCGGTCTCTGCTTTGCTGCCCAGTGCCAGTTTTATTCCTTGCAAAAACCTGGCTAAATAAGAGCACACAGTGATGTTTGTCTCTGCTCATCAGACAGCACGTTAATTAAGCGTCCAAGCTACAAGCAAGGTTTATACCTGCAAATATCTGCTGACAGCAAGCTCCCCATGCACAGTTCGGCTGCATCGAGGCCCTTGGAAGGACTCTCATGTGCCCTCAGCCTGTTCCCACAGCCCAGGCTGGCGTGCCTTGTGCGGAGCAGCCATGTCCTGGCCGAAGCAGAGCAACTGGGAGGGTTAACGCACCCCGGGAGGGCAGGAGCTCACACGTGGAGAAAGACACTGAGACACGTGTGCTGGGCACAGGGGGCTCGAGGAGGCACAGAAAGCAGCCGAGGTCCCCTCACAGTCCCAGAGCCACCCTCCTTCCAGGGGACAAAACAGCAGAAAAGGCCTGTGAGCCCTGGCTGCGCTCCTGCTGCCAGCCCATCTGCTGCCACCGCTCCCGGGGGCTCCTCCGTGGCACTGGAAACCGTGCCCGGGCAGGGTGGGATCTGCCGCGGGAGTGGGATTTGCCTGTTCTCCCACTGCCTCCGTCCTGAGCACAGTTCACATCCAGGGAGGCCGTCACTCGTGCCAGTGAGCCTTGTAGTAATTACTGCTAACAGCTTGTTTCCACATCTTGTTGCAGTCTCCTGCACATGGGCTTTGTACCGGGCGGACGGTGCCAGGGCCTCCCTGATGCACCCCGTTAAAGCAAGACGGCAAGCGGCTGAAATCCAGAACGGAGAATTTCTCCCCCAGTGCTCCCCAACGCACACGTCAGCGGGGCTGTTTAAAGGACAGCTCTGATCGCCTTCCCTCTGCTACAGTGAGCTTGGCCACAGCATAAGAGCTCATTAACTGACCACATGGAAAGAAAAGTCTCTGTTAATTAGGAACCAATTATGCTGGGCTTTGGCAGAGGCTGCAGGTTTTGAATGCAGCCTGAGCCACACGATGCTATGGAGACTGCAGTTAGTGGTGCCTGTTCCTCTGGTTTTCACCAAATCGACAACACGCCCATGTGTTCTGGCTCTAGTTCAGTCCCTAAGTGTGCTCCGATCCTTCAGCACATCCGCTACAAGCGAGGGCTAAAGACCACCAGAAAAACCCAGAGCTCTGCCCGCCTTCTCCCCTGTACCTTGCTCTCCAAGTTCTTCTTGATTCTGGACGCAATGGATTTATGGAAGAGGTTGTAAAACCACCTGCAGAGAAAAAGCGAGAGGAGTCCTGCTTTAGCTGGGAGGCTGCCGCAGAAGCATTTGCCACTAGAGATGCATTACTCTGGGGAACAAAGGGCTGGGCGCTGCAGTTACGTACGAGAACTTGCCCGAAAAGCGCAGCTGGATGTTGGAGATGCTGGTGCTGCAGCCCGAGGGGTCAACAGTGGGTCTCCCAGAGGTATTTCTGCCCAGCCTCAGGTTGATTCTGATATCGATGCTCTCCAACGTCAGGTCAAATGAACCGCTGGCCCGGCTGCAGGGAGAGGAGGGCAAGAAAGGGACATTTGTCACCAGCGAGGGGACCCCAAATCAGCCTTGGGAAGGGTTGATCGAGCCCAGGCTCGCCCTTGTACTGAGCATCCAGAGGAGAGCAGGAAAGTTTTTAAACTCGGGAAAACCAAACTTCCCTGGAACATAAACTAGCACCCCCTGGTGCCCCCAGAGGGGAGACGGCTTTTGTGTTGTCCCCCAACCACTTGCAAGTGGGACAAACGCTGCCTGGGCAGCTCC
>NW_010102411.1:0-1140 GCF_000699245.1 Pterocles gutturalis
CCCCTTTTTCCCGATGACGGCGGCCAGTTCCACCTCCCAGTCCACCTCCTGTGGGGACAAAATGGGATGGTGACATGGGGGGGTGACACGGTGACAGGGTGGGGACGCGGGGGTGTCCTCACGGTGCTGTCCTGGGGGTGCACGATGTCATCGAAGGGCCCGACGATGGCGCTGGGGAACTTGCTGAAGATGATGGGCTCCTTGGGGACCTTGACGTCCTGCTCCAGGCAGTGGTCGCGGTAGTTGAGCCCCACGCAGATCACCTTCTCGGGGTCTCCCACGGGTGACAACAGCCGCGCCGTCCCCCGTGGCACACGGTGACACCCCGACTCCAGCGCCCTGTGGGGACGGCGGGGGCTCAGGGCTGGGGCTGGAACTGGTGACACTGGTACCAGTGATGCCAGTGCTGTTGATTCCAGTGCTGGTGACACCGGTGGCATTGGGGACACCCACCTTCGTGTGGTGGGACCGGATCTGGTGCCACCAGTGACACTGGTACCAGTGATGCCAGTGCTGTTGATTCCAGTGCTGGTGACACCGGTGGCATTGGGGACACCCACCTTTGTGTGGTAGGACTGGATCCGGTGACACCACCGGTGACACCAGTACCAGTGATGCCACTGCCCTTGACCAGTGCTGGTGACACCAGTGACACCAGCAGCATTGGGGACAACCACCTTTGTGCGGTGGAACCGGATCTGGTGACAGCACTAGTGACACCAGAGCCATTGATTCCAGTGCTGGTGCCACCCGTGCTGGTGATGCTGGTGACACCGGCAGTATTGGGGACACCCACCTTTGTGTGGTGGGACTGGATCTGGTGACACCACCCGGTGACACCAGTGATGCCAGTGACACCAGTGCCATTGATTCCAGTGCCACTAATACTGGGGACATGGGGGACACCCACCTTTGTGCAGTGGAACCGGATCCGGTGACACCAGTAGCAGTGATGCCAGTGCTGGTGATGCTGGTGCTGCTGACACCAGTGCTGGTGACACTGGTGACACCGGCGGTGTTGGGGACACCTGCCTTTGTGTGGTGGGACCGGATCCAGTGACACCAGTACTATTGATTCCCGCGCCGGTGCCACCGGGGCTGTTGGGGACACCCACCTGTGCGCGGCGGCCAGCCCGCGGT
>NW_010102412.1:0-9931 GCF_000699245.1 Pterocles gutturalis
TTCCAATCTCTAACATTCTGTGATACTGTAACTCTCCATAAAATCAGCTAAACACTCCCCCTCTTACCTATTTACAGGGTTCAGAACCTGAATGTGTCTAAATGGAGTGATGTTTCTAGCCTGGCTTAGTTTCTTTGAAGCTTTCTTCACGTACCAGAACAAACTCTTCAGCATTACTTTATAACAGATTTCTTCACCAAACTCTTCTATATTTAAGCTTTATCTTCCTATTATTACTGTCTCCCATGGTAGCCCACGTGTCCCCTCTCCCCTTACTGAAGCCAGTTAGAAGTAAGAGGTTTTAGCCAAACGGATCAAGATTTACTTTGAAGTTCCTTTCCCCACATGGCATATCAAGTTCATCACACCCAAATTACACATTCTAATGACGGTAGCATTTTATTTCAGATTTTGGGGTTGGAGAAGATAATTCTAACTTCAATTTACTCTTAGGAATTTTGGGTTCTCTTCAAGTGGGCAAAGTTTGTAAAATTGCAGGTGGACCTGATCACATACTAACCAGTATTTCTCCTGGAAAAAATGAGGGGGGAGAAGGGGGGAGGAGACAAACGACACACTGGATCATATTTACTACACACTTTTTTTTTCTTTTTAATTTATTATCTGTAATGACCAGAAGCTGCAGCTTTTTAGAAACCTTAGTGGTTTCAACTTTAAAATAAATTTTATAACCATAGATCAAATTCTGGTGTGATTAAATTGGTCCTTATGAAGTAAACAAATAGGAAACTCATGTTTTCACTACAGACAACTTTCTGAAACATCATCTAATATCTATGATGCAACTTGGCTTCTATGAACATTAAACATTCCACTAGAGATTTTTCCCTTAATTTTTTTTATTTTATTTTTTAATCAGTAGCGATTTACCTTAGAAATTTCTTCCAAAAATTCCTCCCCCATTTCCCACTGGGGTAACAACACGCCATTAAAGGATGTAAATTTTACAGCTTCTCTTAGCTCCAGAGAAGGCTGTGTTCAGCCAGGATGCTTATGTACCAGTTGTGTAATGCTTACTAATCCCAGTGGCTTCTCCTGGATCTCTGTATGCTCCTGTAAGTCCTTACTCATCCTTCCCTTTCATGTCTTTCTGTTGTTAGACACACATCTTCCATGCTTTGCTATCTAAGCTCTGCACCGAAATATGAGTGCATAGCTTGTACAGCTGTGCTAATTAGAGTAAATTTTACTCATCTTGTTGCTATTTACTGTGTGCATCTTTTGCCTAAAGAGCGGCTGACCTTCCCAGGCTTCTGGTGTCACAGATGGGCTGCAGTCTACACTTCTCCTTCCAGGTACCTCCTCCCCAGAACAGCGCATACTGCATCACTCACGTCCAAGTCAACATCCACCCATCTCTGAGGGGTTCCTAAAAAGACTTCTCTGCTGTCACTAGATCAATTCATGCAGTCTCCCTTGGACATCCTCCCAGATGCCTTTCACAAACAAGGCCAACAGTCAAATGAGGTTTTATAGCAAGAGCCTGGGTCCATACCTAACCCAGCCTTGCTTGGGCATTCCATAATCTCTCTTCCTTGGAGTTCACAGCAGCTACATGCTATTCATCTGCTCTAGGGATGACAACAGACCACACTCCTTGGTCCTACAGCCTGCATATCCTGGGTTACATGTAGTTGTCTGTCATATCATCAAATGTTGGTCATAACTGGATGATCCTTGAGGTCTTTTCCAAGCTTAATGATTCTATGATAAACTGGAAACATGTAATGCTAGCAAAAAGCAATTCTATGTCTCGTTTTCTCAATCCATGTATCTTTAGAATTCGGAGGTATTAGCAGTTAATTTCTTAGGAAAAGAGTAAGGTTTTCTGGTTTGTTTTCTGCTGTTTATTGACAAGACTGAGCCATACATACAGAAGATCCATCTTGACAGGTATTAACTGAAGCAGTTATCTTAAAACCATCTTAAAATGCAATATAATACAAAACCATCTTAAAATGCAACGCAATACAATTTGCCGGATCAGTGCTAAAGAAAATATGTCAGTGTACACTCAAACATCATGCAGAAAGCGAGAGTGACATGATTAAAAACCCTTTTAATTTGATGATGGTTTTTTCATTCTCTCAAAGATCTCCGACATTATAATATGAAGATAATTATATGGGTATGCCTACTGCCATAAACATCTTATGGTTAATTAACCAAAGCCTATTGCCATAATTAACCATAAGATGGTTATGTTATAGTTATGTTGAATTTACGGTTAATATATATCACATATAATGTATTATAAGATCAACAGATCTCATAATACACCAGTGTGACTAATAATACAAGATCACAAGGATCATTCCATGGAACCCAACGTGACAAAAAACACCCCAACCTCACAAATATGCACTACATGCTTCCTCATTTAGACTCAACTGTAATGCCACTGGCCCAAGCAGGATACAAATTCCTTTGACATTTCTAGCTTTCTAGTTAGTTTGCCAGACCTGTAAACCACAGACGCGCTTTGCACATTATTCAGATACTAATACAGTATTGCTGAACTTAGCACTTTGTGAAAGATAGAGTATATGATAGCAGGTGGTTTTATATAAGATTAAATACACATATATTTACACACAAGGTATGCACAAACAAGCCTTAAGAACTTTTTCTCAGCTCCATATGGGTCTCAATATAAAAACATATTTTATCTTGCCAGAAGCAATGAACATTTGATGAATTACAGAGAACTCTCTGTATCAGGTAACTCCAACTAACCCAAAATAAGATTTTAAGTGGATTGCTAGCCATGATCACAAGCACAATCACAAACAAGCAGGTGAATTACAAAGGAAAATATCAAACCTCTTTAAAAAAAAAAAAAAAAAAAGAAAAAGCTCCAAATGTTTTCAAATCCTGATCTACGACCTGTGAGCAGCTGGAAGCTCTTGATTAAACAAAGATATTGTAATTTGATGAGAAAATGTACTTTCTGCTATCACTTCACAGTACATGATCAAGGAAATAGTCCAGGACTGGCTTACCATAAGCCAATCAACACTTGCATGAGACCATGGTAACATATTACCATGACTTACAAGACAGAAGATTAATTTTAAGGAAAGAAGGTGAATCGCATTCTTTATTACACTCAGTTTGCACACAATACCACAGCAAACATTTCTCTGCTCACAAAATAGCTAGAAGTACATGTCAATGTCACTTAACACATCTTTGGATAGTGTTTACACATGGTTCAAAATACCAGAAAGAAAGTAAAATCACATGTATTTAAACTATCAAGGAAAAAAGCTTTCAGGGAAAAAAAACCCAAGGAACTAAAATTCTACAAGCGTTCCTACTGGGATGACTCCAACACATATTCCCAAAACCAACACATTCATGGCTAGGTTAGATTAACAAAAAGATACTCATTAATTCCAACTACCATTAATTGCTTTAATTTAAAAATCTAGTTCATGGAATGATTTGTACTGTATGTAAAGCCTCACTAGCAGCACCTAAACACATTAACTTAATCATCAACCAGAGCGGAAGGGAGTTTCATCAACAGAAATGTGTAAAGTGTTTTAATTCTTCATATTTATCTCACCCATCAATGCTCTAAGAGCTAGGAAATAATACTGCATTATTTAAAAGTGCTCCAACTTCCCAAATCTGGTCTCCAGTTTTTAAATTGCCAGAAAAGTACTTTCTAGAGATTAGGAAGATTCAGTGCATCTAAAAAGCTCTCTGTACTACACTAACAGTCATTTGATCACAACACAACAAAGACAAATGTTAATTACAAAAAACAAAGAAAAATATAAATAAAAAAGGCATTTATATTTTACATATATAAGAGAAATACAATAAAATAGACATTCACGTGGAAAATACATTGAAATTACATCATTATGACAGCTTGTTTACAAATAAAGTAAAATACTGAATAGTCAAGATCTAGAATAAGTAGTTTAAAAAAAAAAATTAAATCAAAAGGCTTTTTTGTAACACTGCATGTAACAAACATGCTTACCAGGCAGGGAGACAGACAGGAGCTTTCCCTTCAAATCTGCCTTTCCTTTTTGCCACTGTTTTGGTAGAGCTTGTTAAAAATAAATTCTCTGTAACTAAGTATGCTTTACTGAGGTGGACTGAAAGTATACAAGGACAAAAGGACATCATAATTGAAGCATACCTTTCAGTCAATCATTCGTTTTTAACAGAAAGCTTTTAGGCACTGCATTCAGACCTCGCTGCTAGCAAAGAACTCCTTTTGCAAGACAGGGGTAAACAACACACCCCCAGAATGACTGCCACACACTAATGAAAACTTATCTAACCAACACAACACCCAGTTATGGCTTTTTTTTTTTCTTTTCTTACAACAAGCTGATGATTCATTGCTAGATAACAGCAAATACTATGTAGTGACCAATCTGTAGCCTTTTCCCTCCCCTCATTTCTCTTGACACGTAGCTTTCCTTTAACTGATAAGATATTATTGTCTGGAAGGAGCCTGCAGTCTGTACAAAGAGCTATTATTTTCTGAGGAGAAACTGTTAAAAAAGCAAGATTTTCTCATTAATACACAAAGGAACTTTATTTCTTTTTAACTAAAGGCTTTTCTTCTCCCTCTCCTCCCCCCAATGCCAACTTGCTCACTTTCATTTGGCAACATCGGGGAGAATTTACCAGAAGCAGCAGCACCACAATTTGGCTCCGAAACAGTTGGTTTATTTTTCTTCATATTAAGAGAGTTTCACAGTACTAGGGTACATTTCAAGCAACACAGTGCTGGCAAGGGAACAGACAACTTTTAGTTCTATCTTTTCCAAAACTCTGCTTTGTAAAGCCCAATGCTGCCCGATAAAATACAAATGGGTTCTTATTAAATTGAACCTACTTGGAGTCATCACTTCACTCTGTGCAACTCCTGTTGCTCCCATCCCACAGGTAAGTAGCAAGCAATCAAAATGTACCGGAACCAAGAAGGATGGGGAGGGTCTGCCTGCTGTTCACATCAACAACAGGGGCTATGTGAACTTATCGAGGGACTCCTTCTGAAAACTGCACCCAGAAACCTAGAGAAAACGATCCCAGACTTAGATGTGGACACGGATATATCAGAGCCATGAATGTACTGGCTCAGGGAGTGTGTTGGAGCAATCCCAGCAGGAGTGCTTAGAGGATTTTAGTTCCTCAGGTTTGTTTTTTTGTTTTTTTCCTCCTGAAAGCTTTTTTCCTTGATGGTTTGAACATATGTGAATTTTGCTTTCTTACTGATATTTTGAACCACGTGTAAACACTAATCAGGGAGGTGTTAAATGACATTGGCATGTACCATTAGTTTCTGTATTTGAACCAAAGCTACTACATATTGGGGCAAAAGCAAAACTTGCTCAGACTCATCCTAACCTCTGGCCTATTTACAAGATATATGGTGAAGCTCATACGGTGAAGCACCCTTTGTAGGTAAGCACACTGCTTTTGCAAAGTTGAGACTTCCAGCTCTGGGCCGTGAGAACTCAAATCCAGAGCAAACTGGCAAACATTTTTTTTCTCTATTTATACCTCCAAGGCCTTTCCCTTCAAAGTACTGATTCTCTCCTGGTACAGTGTTTTTTACTGGTCTGCCATCAGTTCCTTCACTAAGCAGGCTTCCTTCCAATAATACTATTGCTGCAAAGTTGAAAACAACTAAACCCTAAGAACTTTGGAACCAACCTCCAGAAGGACAGAGAGAAGAAATATGTTAAAGAAATACAAAACTACCACTCCTGTGATGATAGCTCCTGTATTGCTGAACAAGTGAGGTATTTTACATTTAGCTGGTCTTCCGCAAAATCTGCACCTTAGCTTAGGAAATGGTCACATTTGTTTCACATCCAAATCTTTCACCTCCCTCTAAAACCCTCAGAGGGATCCTAAGATGTTTGAAGCATATGGGAGGGAGGAGGTAGGAGAAAGAGATCCATCTAGAACTGGGAAGGGGTACAAACACCTCTAAGTGAAAACAGCAACCACACTTCAGATGAAAAGACAACAGCACTCTCTTACTAGGAAGTAAGCCACGCATGAGGAAAGTAAAGAAACTGTTATATTAACATGGAATAACAGGAGTTGAACATTAACCAGGCTAAACCAGTACAGGTGATCAAAACCTCTATCCCTGGACAATGTGCAGAAAGAACCTTATCAAGCTTTCCCAAGATTTAACTCTGACACAGGTATCCCTGTGGGGCAAGTATGCTCAATTCTACACAGCAAGAGAGAAGAGTGAGGGAAAAAGAGCAGTAAGGAGCCTTTATAGCCTGTGCATCTAGGAGGACAATCTCTTTACTGTTTCTGTGAGTGATTAGACTGAAGGACTAAAGATTGGACAAAGCATAATACAACTGGAAAAATTAAAGTAAATAAATAGATGGCTGCTCTTGTGATTTTTTTTTTTTTGTAAATTAATGCATAGAAAGCCTTAATGTCTCAGTGAGTGAGGGTCACACACTTTCTCATTTTGAGACTGAATTCCAGAGGCAGCTGTCACCCATTGCACACTCATCCCAAACATGCTCCTCAAAGAGCCTCCACAGGCATTGCCTTATTCTGGAACCTGCCTGAATAGCACATTATAATAAAATAATATAAAAGCACATCATTACACAAGTCCAATTGCCTACTACAGCACTCTGCTCCCTAACAAAAGCAGGGAACATTATTGTACAAAGGAGGGAAATAAACCAAGGTAACATTTATACTCAGTCCAGAGGGAATTCCAGAAACATGTATTCTCAGAAACTTTAATATAAAATTAACTTCCTTTACACAGCAAGAAAGTAAACAGCACAACACATGTTACTCACCTCTGCAGGAAATGCCTTGGCTATCAATCACTTCTTTGCAGATTCCACAAATTTTGGATTTCTTAAAAGACTTGTTTTTGAAGGAGTGAGACCTTGAAGTTCTTTCTTGAGGCTGGAAGCAAGGGGAGTAACATCAGACCTTTCCGCAGCTTTTCAGACATACTTTTAAATGAAATATATATAATTTTAAATTAAATGTAACTACTATTATACTACTGACACAGTACTGTATGTCAAAGCGCTCTCTCTCTTTCATCCTTACTCTTATTCAGTAACATGAGCTTTCCACTCTCAAGTTTGGGAAGCAACAGAGTGTGAGGAACCTCTCCCATATCAGGACACAGACACTGCAAGACATTAGGTCATAACTTCAGAATTCACTCTATGACTTATCTTTTAAGATGAAATACAGAATAATCTCTATGATACAAACCAACAACCTTCTGACCTAAGGCCTTATTGACACAACAACTTGGATTGGTTCAGCTTAAACTGGTTAAAAATAATGTAAATAATGCTCTATCATAGTAGTCAATTTAACTTAATTGGTGCAGAAGACAGCTTGGGTTTTTCATTTAGTAAATGAGAAGCATCCACGCAAGCTGACTTCAGCAATGATTGCTAACTTTAAAATAGTTTTAGCTTCCTTCCTCCATAAGAAAAGTACAGGAGTTTTAAGTAACATTATTTCCACAGTATGTCACAGTAACTGAAATATCATGTTAAAATATAACGCAATAATGAAATTCCTAACTGGGGACAGAACTATAAGAGTCAATACCATATATGTGATAGCTATTATACGGCTTCTATAACTTAGGAAACATTTAGGTAATACAACAGAAAGGGCTACCAAAAGTCTATGACACAGTCAGTATCTCCTCTGAAAGGGTATAACAGCCTTCACTTTCATTAGTAGACTTTTTGGAAATGTTACCTACTCAAAAACAAAAATATACTTCACCAGACTATCATAGAACCATAGAATCGTAGAATCATTAAAGTTGAAAAGACCTCAAGGATCATCAAGTCCAACCATCAACCCAACACCACCTAACCCACTAAACCATGTCCCCAAGCACCACATCTACACGTTTCTTGAACCCCTCCAGGGATGGTGACTCCACCACTGCCCTGGGCAGCCTGTTCCAATGCCTGAGCTCTCTTTCCGTGAAGACATTTTTTCTAATATCCAGCCTAAACCTCCCCTGGTGTAACTTGAGGCCATTTCCTCTTGTCCTATCACTTGTTACTTTAGAGAAGAGCCCAGCACCCACCTCACTACACCCTCCTTTCAGGCAGTTGTAGAGAGTGATGAGGTCTCCTCTCAGCCTCCTCTTCTCCAGACTAAACACCCCCAGCTCCCTCAGCCGCTCCTCATAAGACCTGTGCTCCAGACCCTTCCCCAGCTTCGTTGCCCTTCTCTGGACCTGCTCCAGCCCCTCAATGTCCTTCTTGTGGTGAGTGGCCCAAAACTGACCCCAGGATTCACGGTGCGTCCTCACCAGCACCGAGTGAAAATCTCCAAATGATTCACGTTCCTCATTTTCAGTTCACGTTTGCACCTTGCTGTCCTAAAATTCAATACTGCCAGTGGGTTACCATTCACCACTTCACCCCATGCACTGAGCTTCGCAGCACAAGGGTCTACAAGCAGAAAGCTGTCCCTCCACATGCAGACAGGCCAGGCCACTGCAGGCCCAGGCTGCCACCCACACATCTGATGAGAAAATTTCCCAGCATGGTGCAACGCACAAGTCTATAGCAAGAAGTTAACATGGGACTTCTTTGTGGCTTTGAGAAACTCAACATATGAATCATAGAATGACCTGGGTTGAAAAGGACCTTAAAGATAATCTAGTTTCAACCCCCCTGCTGTGGGCAGGGTTGCCAGCCACCAGAGCAGCCTGCCCAGGGCCCATCCAGCCTGGTCATGGATGCCCCCGTCCACAACTTCTCTGGGCAACCTGGGCCACTGCCTCACCACTGTCTGAGTGAAAAATTCCCACCTAATATCCAACCTAAATCTCCCCTCTCTTAGTTTAAAACCATTCCCCCTCATCCTGTCACTATCAACCCCTGCAAACAGTCACTCCCCCTCCTCTTCATAGGCTCCCTTCAAGTACTGGAAGACCCCAATGAGGTCTTCCCAGAGCTCTAGGCAAAATATTTACTGTCTCCAAAAACCAGCTGCTCAGCAGGCAGAAGGACGGAGGTAAAAATCAATTTCACCTTCCAAGTACTGCCTCCACATGGGCCTACCCAAAATCCCAGAGGAGCCTGGAGGAAGAAAAATGGCAGCAACTGATCGCCACGAGCAGGCCTGGGTGCTCAGAGGACATGCCCACCAGTGGGGACGCACAGTCAGCCTGATCTTAAGGATTGCTTCAGGAAACATCATTGGTCTTAACCACAGTGTAAAGCCAAGATAATAACGTACTTCCATAAACACCACAGCAGAAATTACATAGGCTGAAGGAATAAAAAAAAAATCAGGCTAGACTTCATCAGTGAAGTGTATTGACTGTTGTGGTTTATATAAAGCCACAGGGACCATTTTTGCTAAACACCTGGTGGGCTGAGGCAGGGACAGGGAGGGTTTCACCCACCACTTAGGGTCACAGGCAAGAAACTAACACAACCTGTGAAGAACAAGAAAGCAATTAAGTTTATTAACTATTTACAACAAGAAGCAAGATACTGAGAGAAAGAAACCACGTCTTAAAAAGGCACTTCGCCCCCACCCCTCCCTTCTTCCCAAAGCCCAAAGGTTTTGTTCTGTACCTTCTCCCCCTGGTGGCACAGGGGGCAGGGAATGGGGGGTGCAGTCAGTCCCCGCTCCTTCCTCCTCAGGGGAGGGATCCTCACAGTCCTGGCTGCAACGTGGGGTCCCTTCTCACAGGAGAGTCCTTCTCCAGAACTTCTCCAGCGTGAGTCCTTTTCCAAATGGGGCCACAGTCCCCTGACAACTGCCTGGCTCCAATGTTTCGAGCGTGGGGCCCTCCACGGCTGCATCTTCCTTCACCAAGCTGCAGAGGAAATGCTGAGAGCGTTCCCTTCCATATCTCCGACCAAGTGTCTGCATGGCT
>NW_010102413.1:0-4848 GCF_000699245.1 Pterocles gutturalis
ATGGCAGGGGGGCGTTGGGCGGTCGGTGTTTCTGTCCAGGACCCTGGCGTCAGATTGGGTCTCGCGTTGAACAGTAAGGTTTGGTTTCTTCATTTTCTGGTGTCTCATGCTGTAGAGCCCCAACAGCAAGGTGAAAGTTAACAGCTTGGAAGATGCCAGGCTCAAGGATAAGTGAAAACATCACCATCTGCCAGTGCTGCAACACGGGCAGGGGAGGCAAAATTCATATTGATGTGAGTCGTAAATCCTGATCTACAAAATACATGGACCTACCCAGTACTTCAGCTGTTTCTGTAAATGGCTGGTTTCCAGGCTTTGTTGCTTTCCATGTAGAACACCATGACAGAGCTCAGCTAGGAGTGAAAAAAATGATAACTTGGGAAGTTCTGGAGAGAAGCTTAGATATTGTTTGTGTAAGGCTTTGAGGGGAAGTGATAATAGCATATTAATCTCAAATATGAACTTGTAAGTTAAATGTAACCTATTAATGCAAGATTCCTTAACAGATAATTGTGTAAATTATCTTAAAATATACACGTCTGAGATTTCGTTGTGTATCCTTATCAGCGTATTTGCAGGCTCTGGTGTCAGCTTTGTGATAGGTCAAAGTTTCTGCTTCTTTTAATAAATTTGCCCTATGGGAAAAACCTATTAGCATCACAAGATAATATTTTTGTCAGTTTAAAATTATTTTGCAAGTACTATTTGGAGTGCTACTCGCTGACAATAGCACTGTTAATCATACTCGATTTCTTGTAAGCTGTGATTCTGCCTCGCACGCCCAGCTTTGTATATAGGCAGGACTATGATACTTCTGACCAATAGAGAACTTTAAGTTCTACTCGGAATAATAGTATTAACCTTGCGACTAGGCTGACTGAAATGAAACAGGCTATAACATGCTCACAGTTATGTATCTTCAGAAATTTTAAAAAAATCATCAAATTCATACTAATCTTTAGTGAACAAAAGAATATCGGTGAATAGAAATGTACTGGTCTTCTTACTATTTGTGGTGAAATTCTAATTTTAACAACAAGGGAATTACACACCTTTTGTCACATTTGTTCTTTAAAAATTACTGTCTTTCTCACTAACCAGGTTAGATTTTTTGCCAGCCATTCTTGAATAATGGTCTATAATTTCTTTGCAGGTATAACTTATAGCTGACTTCTCCCCATTTTCACTGATTGATGATAATAAAAACTAAAATACTATAAATATTACCCCACTATTACTTTTCCATTGCAACAGTGGGAATGCTGATGAAAAGTGGGAGAATATGGCGTAGACAGTTGCTCCTGGGAAGGAAGGCACTCCTCCATGCAATGCCTCTATTGGAATAATGGCCTCTAGTATAAAAGTTTGTTGATCTTGCTTTTCTTTTGGCAGATGCAGGTTCAGCCAATGCAGCAACCAGACAGACTGGATACTGTGTGGACTGAGGAAATGTCTTCAAAAGGTATAGTACGTACTTCATATGCAAGTCTGTTCCTACTCCTATTTCTGCTTCCCTTGGAAAAAAATAACAACCCACTTGGCTTGTCCCTTCCCATCTCCATTTTCCCATAGAAATGAGGACAGAAGAAAAATAATTAACTAATATTTACAAAGCATAGGACTTAAAACTCTGCCTGCAGTGTGGTAAATTAGTTAACATCTCTCCCACAGAACAATCTTTATGGGAAGCAGTGTTTTATCAGTTAAGGCACAGAGCAGCCATTATAAAATCTTCTAATTCCAGCTTACAGCTACAAATGTTGCATTTACTGTGAGCAGGAAAATGGTCACTTGTAATCATGTAGAAATTTTTTCCCCATTGCCCATGCATCTCCATCCCAAATGACTGGTCCAACTTTGTAGAAAATATGTTGCTTGGACAAAGTGGCCAGTGATAACTACAAGTTAGTTGCCTATCTTAGATCAGTGAGGTTGTGTGAAAGCAATCACGATTTGGGGAAAAGGTGAGAGAAGAAGTATGGAAGTAGATAAAAGTTATGGAAGTAGATAAAGCCAGAGATACAGAACTCAAAATTATTTCCATGCAAATACGTTGCCTTTGTGAGAGTTGCTCTAATTTTGCTGACCTTTTTCTAAAGGAAAGGGTTTGTGCTTATTTGTTGGTATAAGTATTAAAATGTGTTATGCAAATACCTTTTATGCTCCTCTTGGTTCTTAAAGAGGAATACTCACTAATTTTACAAACTGAAGCCACTGTAGCTTAACAGACATTTATTCAATTTACAACATCAAAAAATGAAGAATTACTGTTTATTAGTTATGGTATGGTTAGTTTTTGAGATTTGTGCTGAGGTCATGTTTAGATAGAAGTTGAAATTTGATTGAAATGTATAAACTATCATTGTAGTGTTTTGCTAAAATACCTGAAATTTACGGGTACATAGAGAAAAAATACCAAAATATGGTTTGTATTTAACTGAGATTTATCAAAAAAAAAAAGGGATATTAACTGCAGCTAATAAATTGACAGGCCTCTTATTTGAGATTCCCAAACATAGAGGTGGGAGACTGGGAGATTAATGAGATTTTCAGGAGTGCTCCTGATGAAATTCCAACTCCTACTTGTGTTTTTTAAGTATCTTCTAGTGAGATTTTCAAATGTAGATGTTTTTTAAAGTTTTTAAAACTACCAGATCTGAATCTTTAATATTTCTTTTTTATGCATAGACTAAAGGAGGAAAATGAGCTTTCCTGCCTTCTCAGATCCAGGTTTTCTTCAGTTTTGCATTAACTTGTTAAGATGGCTCTGTGGGGCGCAGGAAAATGTTTTCAGGCTCTGGAGGTGTCACAAGAAAATAAGTGCTCGTTTGTAATTAATTTAACACTTTTTATGTGGTATTATTTTAAATAACAGATATTCCTATTTATAGCCAGAACAGTCTCAGAGGTCAAACATTTAGGGTGGGGTCCATCTTATCCAACTTTAGGGATCTAGAAGTTAGGCACCTAGTCTCAATCAGTCATCTAGGCTCCTTCTGTAGATAAACTGCAATGGTGAGGGAAGGGAGAGAGGCAGTTCTGCAGGCAATTCATTCCATGCTGAGATACTTATCCCACTATCTAAATCTCTTGGTCTTTGAAGGTGCCTGTCTCTCTATTGATTAAAGATGGAGTCTGGATGACTAGCTCAGATTAGAGAGCAGACTTTTGGATGGCTACAGTTAGGATGGGTTTCCTCACAACTAGCAGAAAAAAATCTCTATAAAGTGAGTATTTGTATAGGTGCATTACAAAAAATTAATGTATCCTTTCTAAACGAATGAGTAGATTATTTTGTTACAGAATACAACTATCCTTTCAAAAAATTACATTTTGCATTTGCTGTAATGCAGGAGGGACAGACCATGAGTAGGTACACAATTTTAGAAGTTGAGTCATGGAAGTACGTCTAACTTGCCAGGCAGTTAGCATGCAGGTGCAGTGCTATGTCACAGATGATAGGAAAAAAAAAAAGTATTTCAAGGAGAGTTTTACAGCGGGTAGCCAAAAATCTTTAGTGAAATACTGTGTGAAGTAAGTGTGTATATTTAAAAGAAAGGTATTTTAATTTGTTACTCTGGCCTTAAGTAACCTCTCATTCCAGAATCAAGCTGCTTCCTAAGGCTGTAACAATAAGGAATTCATACTGAACAATAGTCATATGCTGCCATGTTTGAATTCACATATAGCCAATGCATTTTAAACCCCACCAAACCTGTTCAGATAAACTATAAATAATAATCTAAAGGAAACACTTTGATGTCTGTTCTGTATACAGTATTTGAGACACGTGAACAGGAGAAAGATACTTTTTCATCACTACCTTGTAATATTCTAAAGTAATGTATGCTGGACTAGATGACTAATGTTCTGAAGTTTCCATAGCATAATCCACTCTGTGCATCATTCTGAAAAGGAGTATAATAATTAAAGCAGGAGTGAAGCCATATGATCTGCATATAGCATAGCTGTGCGCACTTCCTGGGGATTTGAGTGTCTGATACGTCATGTGTTTCAGCCCTGCATTTGGTGGATTAGACATGTAATTTCTTTAAACAATAACATAAATTACATGCTTAATCCAATACACATGATGCAAAAGAACATACTTAGTGGAGAATGCTGTGGCCTCATACGGAATGTGTTGCTTAGACTCTAATAAAATTATTTCACAAATAGGTATTGTTAATTTTTTATGTTGTAGCTACAGCAGATATAGCTCAATAAGGCAGATTACATGCCATAGGTTTTACAGCTGGAAAGCCTTGTTCTGCTGTCCTGTAATTTATAATGGTGAAACCATAAACTATATTCAAAGAAGTGAAGAAAACAAAACCAAAATGTCCTGGGAGAGGTTCTGTCTGCTTGTACCTTTAGGCTTGTGACTATTAGAGCTCTCAGATGTTCCTTTACAAAAATAATTTTTTCTTAAATTCTTAATATGCCCATGATGAGTGGAAGTATCTGTGACTAGCTAGATGGTGGGTTATTAGATGAAACATTAGTAGTGAGGGATAGAGTAACAAGTCAATCCTTCATTCTTTACTCCTTTTTTTCTATATATGTGACTTTGTTTTGGGTGTATCACTTGGCTAAAGTTTGAGGGGGAAAAGGAAGTGTCATAAGATTGAGTCCAGCCACTTCATTTTTTACTGTAAGTCTGAAATTTTTCTCAGGTATCTCTGCCATGATTCCTCCAAAAATGCAGTAGAGAATATTGACTCTGTTTAAATAAAACACCATTACAGCTGTGAAACAGGATATGGGTATGATTTAAGATACACCTCTATAGAAAACATTTCTGTGCTATATATGTCTCTCACATATATATATATATATATTTTTTTT
>NW_010102414.1:0-12351 GCF_000699245.1 Pterocles gutturalis
ATTGACGTTTAGTTATTAAATTGTTCTTACATCAGCACACCAGTGTCTTTTCCTTTTACCCCTTTAATTGTCTCCCCCATCCTTGGGAGGGGGGAAGGTGAGTGAGCTGCATTGTGTTTTGCTGCCAGCCAGGGTCAAAACCACGACACCACCACACAGCACCAGGGGTTTCTGAAATCCCATGGCAGCCGTAACGTAACGGCCAAGCACCACCATGCCGTTTATCCAAAGGCTGTTACCCATCAGGGTAATCACACCGCACACATAAGGGTCTCTGAGCGTGTTAGCATTGAAGGATGCGCAGCACCTACCTAAGAGGGGAGCAGCGGGTCGCTGGCTGGGTGTGCTCTGTGTGCCATGCCACGGGGCTGAGCATTGGCCCGCTGACCCTCGTACGGAGAGCCAGGTGGGGTGAGAAGCTCATGGATGTGTCCCGGTTGTGAAGCTGCTGCAGGACAAGGTGAAAACAAAAACAGTCACAGTGAAGCCTCAATACCCGGAATTTATTTCATATTCAAGGCATACTTCTTGTCAAGGGACCAGGGAGAAGCTGGAAAGCTGTGTTTTAAATACAGACAGGTGCACATTTCCAGCTTCTCTCTTTTAGGGGGTTTTGTTTAGATCTACTGCTAAGTTTGGAAGAGTAGCTCTTAAAGCCCTCCCTTTAAATCCCTAAGCCAGCTATTTGCAGCGTTTCTTTCCTCCGAAACCCTGGGAATCCTGTTTTCTGCAGTGTCTCCACCGAGCTGCCATCCCCTCAGCAGGTGTACAGAGGTTGTATTCGCCATCTTAGCCCTATGATTAGGTCTTTCCGTGTAGGTTCATTAAATTCATTCTATCCAGAAGCTGTTTTGCTCACTCAGTAAGTTGTAACAGAGAGCAGGAAGGACTTGCATGTACGCAGCATATTGCAGCTCTGAGAAATGTTAGAGCTGGTCTTACAGAAATCCGGTAAAAGGGACTCGTTGCTGAACAAGTTATTTAAAGATGTGTTTTTGCTTCTTAATGATCTTTCAATTACTACCTTCCTGATCAATAATGAGAACTGCCAAAGCAAACCCATTTGCAGCAGCACTATTTTTTTTTGTAATTTTGCTTTATAACCAATATTCTCACACAGAAATAACAGGGCAGTGATGCTACAGCACAGCTGTCATCACTGTTAATCTATACATGTATAGAAGTCTTTTAAAATAATTTGTTAAAGCATTTAATTGAAGTAAGGGTACCTTCAAACACTTCTTTAGTCTCTGATACTCCAATGGCTTTTCTACTATAATATCTATTCCAGCATTTTATTCCTGAGACGAAATAGCAATTGACCAGCAAACTTTTTTTTTCCTTGAGTATTAGTACATCTTTTGCTTTTCTCTTTTCTCCTGTAGTGAAGATCTTTCAGAAGTGTTACAGAAAATCAGCAAATTCCCTTAATGCTCTGCAATACATATTCTTCAGGCCTGCTTAGCTCTGCTTTTTAAGAACTCTTAAAAAAAAATTTGTATTAACAACCTGTTTTTTACAGGGATTCCCTTGCTAATTGCTCATACTCTGTCATCATATTTTTCAAGTTAAATTCAGGTTTCTCTACTGTCATTCTGATCACGTTTCCTAGAGAATGTAAATTCCCTTTTGTTCTACTTGGCAGCCAACAAAAATTAATTTAAAAAGTAAGTTCAAGCAGCAAAATTCAAGTCCAAGTACAAACTTTGTCAAAGTCCAGGTATGGTCCAGCTAGGGGTGGTGAAGACTCGTTCCACTAGCTTTGGTGACGGAGATGTTGTCTTCACCAGATGCTGTCTGGGAACTACAAGGCAGCTGCAACCAGCCAGTGGAATTTCAGTGGCATCGATGTGATGGGGAAGAGTGTGTGGCCCTCATGGTCTACAGACACTTTTTATCATCCAGCTTCTTCACCCTGAGAGCTGGAGCCCTGCAGGCAATAGGGCTGAAGAGCTGGTAAGGACCTGCTGGTTAAGTTCAACTTTTTAACAGGGCCTGTAGCCCTGTAGGACAAGGAGTAATGGTTTTAAACTAAAAGAGGAGATGTTTAGACTAGATATAAAGCAGAAATATTTCATGCTTAGTGTGGTGAAACACTGGCACAGGCTGCCCAGGGAGGTGGTAGATACCCCGTCCCTGGAAACATTCAAGGTCAGGTTGGATGGGGCTCTGGGCAACCTGATCTAGTGGAAGATGTCCCTGCTCACTGCAGGGGGTTGGACTAGGTGACCTCCATGGTCCCTTCCAACCCAAACTATTCTATGATTCTATGATTCTAAGTTCAGAGGAAGGATAGGCTCTTTCTTAGGGCAAGGAGTCAGCTTGATAATTCAGGAGCCACCGCCAGCTTGTTCTCTCTGCAGAACCAAGCCCCACTAAGCCAAGCGAAGACCTCAACTCACGCAGCACTCCAGCAAAGCAAAGGCATAAACAAGTTTTCACTGCTGTTGACCAAAGCACAGCATTTTCCTCTGCTGGGAGCCAAGGCTCACTGAGATCTCCCACTCTGTTTGCAGTGAAAGAAGGGCTTTCACAATAGAAAGGCTCAATAGAAGCAGTTGCTATGTGGGAGGATATTAAAAACCATGATTGGCATCACACTTTCTTTCTTCTGTCTCCTCTATTGTTTGAACTCCAAGAACTGCTGGAACGTGGTTGTTCCTGTGGCTAATTCTATTACCCTCTCCTCTTTCTCTTATTTTCCCACTCCACTCATTAGCATTTGAAGAATAACTTGAAGTAATTGCACCCGTGGCAGAAGGGTTGTATTTCCCAGACCTTTACATTGTCACAAGCGTAAGCCCACATCTTGTGGGCATAAAACTTACATCTGCATCTACCGCATACAGCGCCAAGGGTCATGCTCCCGCTCGGCCCCAGGGACAGGACGGAGGAAGGTGAGCTGTTCCTGTGCTCGGGGTGTGTAGCTCACAGATTGTGCTGTGTGGTTACCTGAGCGTGGTGCCAAGCCCTCGTGACATCTCCTGTGGGGCCACCACCAGCCCCGCTGGACTGGGGCTGTGCCTTTTCCAGCTGATCACACTGATGTACTCAAACACTACGCTCTCCATACAACCCAGTCAATGGGGTTGAGCTGGCACAGAGGGGAAACAAACCGTGCTTGTTTTCTGACTGGTACAGGATGGGTCCCCCATTTATTTTCTGTCAGAGGCCATGACCCCTTTGTCATGCCACAGTCAAACTTTGGCGGACCCAAAGCCTCAGAAGTCCTTGCCTGGAGTTTAGGGCAAAGCCACAGGTATTGTTTTTAGAGGCTTCTCGGGCTGAGATGTGCTCATGTTTTATTTCACTCTTGTGAAAACAGAATTAGAGACCTCTTTACAACCAACCCCTTTTGCTAGCACTTCCTGAAAGATGTGTCTAAAACTTGTCAGCGGCTAAATCTAGTTACAGCTATGGCAAAAGAAAGTACGGCTGCAAAGCTGAGAGTCATACAGTGTCTCTCCTCTCTGCCAAAGGGAGACCTGGGAATTTATTTGTGATCAACATCACGTAGAGAATCATGTTTTCTAGTGCCCTTGCAAGGGAAACAATTGCTAACGGATCCTGTGCTTCAGCAGCATCTCGCTCCCTGCTATGTTTCCCCAGTGTGTAGGTAGAGCAGCAAGCCTATGCAAACCTTTTGTCCTTCTGCAAATTGAAAGAGAACAGCTCCTGCCTGCTCACAAAGATGAGAGCTAGAAAGTTATGAGAAAAGTGCTATTAACCACTGACTTCTGAAACCTTGAAAAAAAGAAATTCGATAATGAAAGCCACCGTAATCAAGGAGACAATACTATAATGAGGGTGAAGGTAAGATTTTTCTAAGGTAGGAAACTGCACTGGGTAGGGGTAAACCTCTCAATGTCTTTCTGCATGTCTGCATGTATTTGCTGGAGTGAGAAGGACTTTGAAACATGTTCTGAGACTGTGTGCTGTTCTTTATTATAATTGCCAGTGCTACAGCAGTGCCTAGCAACTCTAACGAAGTATAAGGTCTTATTGCAGAAGTCATTGTATTAAGGATGAATTAAAAAAAAAAAAAAAAAAAAGTGACTGTCTCAGGCATTCCAGGCAGAAAAGAGTACAGAACAAGCACCTAGACTGGTACTGTGTCAACAGGTTTTAAAATATGAGCCCTGTCCTGTGAGAAAGAAAATATAGGAAAACTAAAGGTTGCCTTCCATATATTTAACCAATAAAGGGACTCGTGGGGAGACCCTAAGGAAGGGGAAAGAAATGAGAGGAAACATTAGACCAGCAGCAAGGGTAATGTCTTGAGGTTATTTTAAAAAGCCTCGAAGACACCTTTTGGAATAAATACTGTTTGAATACAGAAATAAATACACTTTTACTCAGGGGGAGAAAATTCCAGTACAGAGATCTCAAAATGTTATTTCCATCTCCATTCCTCATGTTCACATCTCTCTAGCAATCTGGTCATGGTGTTCCCATACCATTCTCCTTGTACTTAATATCTGGTTGTCATTGTACTATTGCTCTGCTGCCCAGCTGTGAGTGGTTTCTAAGCAGAGGACACAAATCATCCACGGGACTTTGCACTTGCTGCTTAGTACTTTGGCTTCAGGTGTGCATGGTATTTCCTAATTTCTTTTTTTTTTTTTTTTTTTTTTTTTTGCCCCAGTGCTCTCACTGGTTCACTCTCGCTCCCCTCTCTGACCTACTTTTCCCATCTTATCAAAGAGAAGCTTCTGCTGTGAGCTGAAGCCACATCATTTTTTTTCATGGCTCTGCTGTTCCCAGCCAGGGCCAATATTTCTGGAGATCAATACATTTTATTTTCTGTGGACATATTTTCAACCTTGTTGCTTTTCAGTGTAGTTCCTTCCCTGTGCAGTACTTTGCTGAAACCTTTGTCACAAGACTAATGCCCTGAGTAATCAACAAGTAATAAGACGGAGCTAATTCTAGAGCTAAGGGGGAAATCCCAAGGGAAATACTCTGTGCTTCCTTTTAAAAGTCTGTAAGGCCCCAGCCTCATGAAAGCTCGCAGGGCTAATTAAAGGGCTTTACAGAGAGCAAGTATCAGAGGACTGAATTTTTGCTCTTCATCTTGACCAGGAGTATGACTTTACTCAGTTCACAGCCCAACATGAATTTCTGTTCCTTGGAGACAAGCTATGAGGTAGAGGAAGTTGGTTCCAGTGACTGAATAACTGCACGGCTGAAGCACAACCTTTGCAGAAGTCAAGCCTAGGAAAAGGTGAAGATCCAGCTGAGTGGTGCTATGCTCCTTTGGCCAAGATGTGGTAGAGAGGGAGGAGACCTTGCTGAGACCTGGAAACCAGAATTGTTCATGGTCCCTACTTCTCATAGCAGAGGAGACTGAACAGTTATTCAACCCCTATACATCTGCTCTGCAAGGCTCACGATTTTATAGCCTTGTATTCTTTATCCTGACAAAGTCATCTGCCTCCCAGGCTGCAGAGCTCCCGCCAGTCCATAGGCCAGCTCTAGCCCATTTCCCTTGCACCCTTGGCAGCCTTATTGAATCCTAACGCACAAGTCCCACTGTTTAACAGAGATATTGCTGTATTGATCTACTGTCAGACAAGTTGGTCAGGGTTGCAGCTCCTAGAAGGAAGTCCAGGGCCACAGGTGATGCTTTCAGTTCACATGGTTCATTGGCTTGTCTGCTTCTTGGCAGGGAAGAGCCCAGGACTCTGAAAATCTATACAGTCACGAAGTAATCCAACACTTCATAGCTGCTAAAAAGTTCAGCCCTTGCTGAACTCAAGAGACAGGCAAAAATTTTGCCGAGTGTGTTGTGAAAGTGCTTCTCCTCATCCACCCCCACATCTGAGACAGAAGAGCTCAGACCCAGCTAATGATGCTGCCCTTCTCTAGCACTGCAGAGATACCTTGAGCTATTTCACTGTGTCCCACGATGGAAAAGTACACATGTACCACTGACATCCAAACACTTGCTGCCTCCGTATGCAGCACATTCCCCGTAGTTCAATTCTGTACTAAACTTTCACTTTTAAAAAAGTTCATTATGTGGGAGAAGATAATGCAGGGACAGCACAACCTTATTCAGCGGCATAAATGGGTTTCTCTGGCAACCATCATCAAGCTGCATTACATAGTAACTCAGGGTAGAAGCAGCTATATTTAGGTTCTGGGTCTGCTATTGCCCTATCTTTTTTACTGCAGAAAATTACCATGTATCTGTGCATCTAGTTTAAGGGGTTGGGGTGGGGGGGAATTAATCCATCCGTCCACTGCCAGTGAGGTAGGGATGTGACTTTGAAATGTGAAAAGGTCTGCCTGACTAACTTCATGATCCTTCCCTTTTCATGTTTGGTTTTTACAAAATTTCTGATTCTTCATAAGTTTCTTAGCCTGCTCCAGAATCTGGAGACCTCCACCACGGAGCCCCTTGCAGGGCACCATAAGCCTTAGAGGACCTGGAACTGTTCATCCCACTCATATTGTGCAGAGCCCAAGCACCCGAAGGCAGGCTCCTGATTCCCATTTAAATCATCCTAAATGTCTCAGTAGTTCAGAGCCTGGCTACTTCAGTATCTGGCAACACTTCAGCCAAAGAGAAAAGTCAGAGTTGTGTTTACTGAACATTCCCAGCACCACCATAGGTGCGTGCTTAATGCATGGAGAGAGGGTAGCAGCCCCACTTACGGTCCCAGTAGCTGGGACTCCACAAGCCAGAAGGGGTATGGAACCACTGTTTTCAAAACGTCCATGGAATCTAGGAGTGCAAAGGGTTGCTAGAGAGTGGTAAGTATCACCTTTTGATGACAAGCCTCCAGCAAAATGCCTCAGTTTGAGGACCCAAAATAGTGGCATTTAAAATCACGAGTCCCTTTTCTGACAGTGTTGATTCTATATATAATACAGAGGCATCAGCTAGAGTAACATCCAAGGGAGTTAAAAATAATTCTGAAATACTGTGGAAGAGATTAGTTACGAGGAACTTTTCTTGACGGTTTTGTAATTTTTAATTTTTATATCTTTCCTTAGTGTTGCTTGATTCCTGTGGTCATTCTTTCTTCCAGCCTAACACAGAGACATAATTACAGCAGCTACTTTTACAAAAGGAACAATTAAACTACTTACTACAAATCAAATCAAAGGAAAAAGATCTTATGTTTCCACATATGCTATAGGGAATTATCTGCAAAGGGTTACTAAAGACAATAACAATATTGTTTATACATATTTGGCAGGTGTATCTCAAATAATAGCGATATCTTGACATCCAGGGATTAGCTTATGGACTCATCTTTTGAATGAACTTAAAGTTTTTAAAATTAATAGATCAAGCTTAGTCTGACATAGGTATTACGTAAGTTTCCTTCCTACAGCTGGCCTATGCTCTCCATTTCCCAATATTCCTGATTTTCCCCTGGAGATTTAGCAGACCTCTAGGCAAACCAGCAGCAATTTCACAATCCACAAAAGAAGGTTTTGCCATAAGTTGCCACCACAATTTATGTATTTATTTATTGCTCAAGCCAATAAAAATGTTTTCTTCAGGACCGAAATGGTTATTTTAAGTCCTAACGTATTCTATACCTTCTTCTGGAAGCGGAATTTATAAAGAAATCGTTGAGAGGTAGACTGAGTGAGGGGGCAAGAAGATGGGTGGGAAATCATCTGAACCATCAGGCTCCGAGGGTGGTGATCATGGGTACGAAGTCCAAACGGCAGCCCCTTACCTGTAGAGTCCCTCAGAGATCCATACTGGGGCCAGTATTGCTCAGCGTCTTTACTGAGGCACTATATGAGAGGAATGAGTGTGCTCTCTGCAACTTTTCAGACGATGTGAAAACAGGAAAGCAGTCAATACGCTGGAGAACAAGCCTAAGAAAAACATAGTGACTCTGCAACTCTTCCTCTTTAAAAGCCAGTCTGCTGGGAAACCTTCTGCTAGGCACCCACCAGCTTTAATAACACAAATTATGAGTTTTACTTGATATATGGATTCAGGAAAAAACCATGAAACCTCAGCACTGACTCGACAGTCATTACAAGGGCAAAATTCCTTCCCTGAGCCCCAAAGGGCTACCAGTATATTAGCAAAAAAAAAAAAAAAAAAAAAAAACCCAAAAAACCACAACAAAACATCAAGCCTAATCTCCCCGTAATTACCAAGAGGAAGGGCAAGAGCTCTTCGTCCTCTTGCAAAATGGCACCCAAAGGCAGGATAAAATGCCAGGATGCTTTCAGGGGGAGAGAGCGCAGCCCCTTCCAAGCCATGTTCCTTCCCTCCCGATGGGCTGGTCCCAAAGGCTCCTGATTCAGCCATGTGTCCGACCCCGCTGCAGCCACCGAAGGCTGCGCTCTCAAAGGAGGCGAGAGAATTGCTTGACAGAAACCAAGATATTCTTTTCTGCGTTTTGTCCTGGCAAAAATGAATCCTGATCTTTAGAGTTCTGCAGCCTGAAAGACAAAGTCAAGAATAAAAGTAAATTTCTAGTTCCTTTAAGATGGTATTAACTAAATTGGAACTTTCTACCCCCAAAAAATGCATGCAGGAAGCCGAGGCTGAAAGTTTAAAATCAAACTGAAAAAACAAGCTAGTTATGTGCCTTTCTAGTTTAGGGCATGGCAAGTATTTAGGGAGCTGCTGCCAGTGGGCTAGGGATTGCTGTTACTACTGCTTGCAGCAGCGGGGGGTTGTAGCTCATGAGAGACCAACAACATAACAAGCAGATGAAATGTGTGGACTGTTGCTTACACAGCACCAACATCTTTATAAAAGAAACATATCTTTTTTAGGCTTTATATCAATTCTGTCACAGTCTTCCAAGAATAAATAGTCCCTTCCCTGCCTTGCTAACATATCAGCCTAGGCATCAAGCTGCAGTCTTATCTCACTTCAAAATGCTAATTCCAAAAGTCTTGTCAGTTCACCAAAACAAATATTAACAAAGAGATTAAATTAAAAGATATGTTTGCTTTTTTTTTTTTTTTTTTTTTGAGAACATATGCTTCCAATATTTGCCTCCATTTGGAGAGGGGGGGAAAAAAATAAAAAGGATTAACCCCTCCCCTGATTACTCTCCAAAAGCAGCCAGGTAAGGGCTAGCTAACATATATTCTTACTTGAATCAGCCATCACACCTTTAAAAATAATGTGCACAAGAAATCAAAGTGAAAAGACTTATACATGCCATTATCCATGTCATCCCACAAATATCCTGTGACAGTCTTACATAAGGCGGGGGATTTATTTTTTTTTTTAATTCTGTGTAACATTGCAGCCTTTTTCTCCTTTTTTTTTTTTCTTTTTTCTTTGTCTGAGATGGATAGGTGAAGCTGGCAGTGGCGCAGGGAAATTAACTACGTCTTTCAAATTATCACTGTCTCTTAATCAAAGTAGGGAATTTTAATAGGTTTTTAATTAAGATCTAGTGAAGAAAAGCAAGGAGATAGCTAAATCTAGCACTAGCATTTCCTATTTCAGCAGAGAAATTCCTGGAACCATTTTGCTGTTGTACCTTGCAGACTGCTGGAGCAAAATCATTCAGCAATTAACACCAAAAACATCGTCATGAGGGGCTTGAGGTGTTAAGCCCTTTGTCACTGAGCTTACAGGGTGGCTTCTTTGAGGAAACAGGGAGCAAAAGGAAAGGTTCTCCTTGCAGAGAAATTGTGGTTTGATAGCACATAGGTAGGAACCACCCAGAGCTCTGAAGAGAAAGCAGAGAAAAGATGCAGGGCACTTTTCCAGACCGACTGAAACCCACATGATCGGGACATAATTCATTCCTAAGGAGGGCTGCAGAAAGGTTTTATGCTCTCTTTTTAAGACAGGTGCACAGAAGTGCCTGGAAGGGTTGGTTTTTTTGTTTTTTTTTTTTTTTTTTCAAAGCCTGAATAACTACTCTTATATATTAAACTGCTTTTGATAAGTTCCAAGTCCTTGAAAATGAAGCAAGAGCAGGAAAACACAAGCAGCACCTGGTCACGGCACCTGTGGCAGAGACAAGTCAGCTTCACTGCTCCGGCAGCCCTTGGAGAACCGGGCCAGTAAAAATCACAGCATATACCCACGGTGTCCACTGCTCTCCCAGGATAGAAAGGGCAGGAGTCTGTGTCTTTAATTAACCCATTAACAGTAAGAAATGAATCACCTTTTACGTTTGAACTTAATCTGCAGGCTCCTGCACTGCTCCCCAGTAGTTTTCCATAGTTCTTCCCTCCCTCCTCGCTGCCTTGGGGAAATGCTGAGGGGAAGGCAATGTCCTGGTCATTGCCTTAGGCAGGGGAGGTTATACGTGCTGTCTTTAGTGACTCTGACTAGGATTGAGATTAACTGTGATTATCATAGAATCACAGAATGGTTTGGGTTGGAAAGGACCTTAAAGATCATCCAGTCCCAACCCCCTGCCATGGGCAGGGACACCTCCCACTAGCCCAGGTTGCTCAAAGCCTCATCCAGCCTGGCCTTGAACCCCTCCAGGGATGGGGCATCCACAGCTTCTCTGGGCAACCTGGGACACTGCCTCACCACCCTCACAGTGAAAAATAGATTAGATTCACCTCGCACACAGGTGGACTGTGAAAGGATTATTGGGTGGCTGAGAGAAGCTGTTTTCCTCAGTTCTTGACACATCTTTAAAGAAATGCCAGGTAGGATGAGGACTGCTCAGTGGTCTACACAGAATGTACTAGCAGACAGTTTGCAAACACTTTGGAAGGGGCTTGATAAACAAAACCCGCTGCTGTGTCCGTGCCCAGCTGCACCTCCTTTTCCCCCAAGGCATCTCCAGCCCACTGGCTAATGCAGGAGTAGCTACCAGGGACCGGAGGCGGGTGCCAGGGGATGCAGGGAAGGGCTGCGGGAGAGGGAGCGGGGTCTTGGAGGTGGTGCAAAGGCCTGGGACAGCAGGCTGGGCTCTCCTCCCATGGCACACCATCGTGGTAGGGATTGCTTCGGTTGCAGCTGCCTCTAGAGGGCTCATTGCCTTGTTGGAGAGGCAGCAGCCTTCGTTCTCGCCTTACACAGCATCCCTGCATGAAAAGTACTTCGTGCATCACTTTGCTTTTCAGTCTTCATTTTAGTCCTACTCAAATCTCCAGTGGCTTGGCCTCGCAGCCAAAGAGGCAGGGTGCTAGAAGTCTGTACCCCCTCACTCTGGCATCACTGGGGTTCAGCATGTGCTCCCCATCAGGGAGGCAAAGGGGATCTGCTGCCTGCCTGCCTCCTGCACCACTGCATCCCCTTCGCACCCTTCAACCCCCCGAAAATTTAAGGCCTTAAGTGCTGCGCTTTATTGCACTTAAATGCTGCTGCACATCTGCTTGTACCAGTGCTTCTGCTGGACAGCTGATGCGCATGTGTGCCATGGTTATTTGTCCTGCTCCTCAAGATAGAATCATAGAAATCCAAGACCAGTGCCACAACCAAGTTTTGCACCTGAACAAAATTTCTGATCAGAAAAAGGGGAAATCCAGAGAGAAGTTGTACTTATTCAGCCTGGGGAAGAGAAGGCTGCGGGGTGACCTCATTGCAGCCTTTCAATACCTGAAGGGAATCTACACCCAGGAGGGGAGTAAACTCTTTGAAAGGGCCGACAATAGCAGGACTAGGGGAAATGGATACAAGTTGAAGGAGGGAAGATTTAGGTTGGATGTTAGGGGGAAGTTCTTTACTAGGAGAGTGGTTAGGCCCTGGAACAGGCTGCCCAGGGAGGTTGTGGATGCCCCGTCCTTGGAGGTGTTCAAGGCCAGGTTGGACGGGGCCCTGGGCAACCTGATCTAGTAAATGTGTATGTTTGGTGGCCCTGCCAGGCAGGGGGGTTGGAACTACATGATCCTTGAGGTCCCTTCCAACCCGGGTCATTCTATGATTCTATGATTCTATGATTCTATTATTATTAATCCCCTGCTTTCTGATGGCTTCATCAGGTAAATGGACCTACATCTCCAAACATTTGCAAATCCTTGGAAGTTATTCAAGACTGGCTTGCTTCTCCATGACCAGCTGCCAAGTATGTAGAGGATACTTTTAAGGTTCTTTTTTATGGACAATGGTTACACCTGCAATGAAAATAGTGAATATGCAGCTTTAACACTGTTAAGCACTGTTTAGTCATTCTTGTGACTTTCCCCCCGAACTGTACTGCATTTGTCAGTATTAGATTCCATCTGCCATTGTTTAGCTTTATCCTAATGCAGGCTAACCAGCCAGGATTGCTTTGCAAAGCAAGCAACTTAAAAGCTGAGGCCATTCATTCGGACCACTGATTCTCTCTTGATTTTATAAGCTTCAAAAACCTCTGGAGCTCATCTGCATTGGTTTAGGCTACTCAAACAGGATGAGGTCATCCCACTTAGAATCATAGAATGATTAAGGTTGGA
>NW_010102415.1:0-2559 GCF_000699245.1 Pterocles gutturalis
AACCCTTAACAGTCACTTGCAGGAGCCATCGCTGTAACCCCTCCCTTGCTGCCAGAGCAGACTGGGAGCTAGGGGAAACTTTTTTTTTTTTGCAGCTACTTTACAGGAGCCATTACTGTGGCCCCTTCCTGCTACCAGACAAAACCCCCACACAAAACCATAACACTGCTGCACTCTCAGCCATGAGAATTTTTCAGCTCTGATTCCAAGACCGTCTCCTCAGACTATTTTTATCACTACAAATCACATCACTTTGCTGACTAAGCTGTGAGGTCACTAATCTCTGGATTGGTTTTTGATTCAAAATAACATTGAGGCAGCATACCTAAATTTCCACCTTTTCTTACTCAATAGAATTACAGAACGCACAGTGCACACCCACGATATTCATCAGACACAATTATGTAAAAAAATCAATACCTTTTTGTCCAAGTTTCCGGCTTCAGTTTCCAAGTACACGACCCTGGTATCTTTAATCTCCTCTGCTAAAATCTGTCCCACAGAAATTTAAAAAAAAAAAAAATTAAATAAGAAACCCCACAGATTTTTACTCGTATTTTTTTAATGAAAGAAACTGTAGTTACAAATATCTGTCTTTCCTGTACATGTATAGCATTTGAAGACATACTGACAGAAAACCACATATGTTACTTTGTCCCAGACAACATATGAAAGAATGAGAAACCATTTTTTCCACACAAAAACCTTAGTTACCGTAATGGTACCCTTTCCTGCTGGCCTTCCCTGCTTCAATTCCAGTGGTCGGGTGAACACCAAGCTAGACACAACCTAAGGTTAAAAGACAGATAATATAAAATATTAAGTTAGACAAAGAACAAAGAATTACTCTTTATGAGTAAAACTTTAAAGTCTCATAAAAGATCTGAAAGGATTTAAATGCATTTCCAACAGCAACAGCCATCAGAGTTTGTGCTCATGAATGGTTGAACAGTCTGAAAATTATCATCTCTCACTATCCACAAAACAGTACCCACGAACACTTAACTTCAGCCTCCTAGTTTTGCTACCCCTGAGAGACACAAGACACATTTTCATCAGAAGTAGCCAAAAAAGCTATTAAAAATCAGAAAAAACTATTTAATTTATCAAGTCTTTCTTTAATATGGTGAGCCCCACTCTTCTTCTCCTACCTAGCTATACAAACCCCTCCTCAGGAAATGAATAGAATCTCAAACAGCCTTATTTCCCAAAATCTACTGCCTGATGATGACTTTGGGCGAAGGAAATTCCATCAGAGCTCTCCAAGCACCATGCCTTCCTTACTCTCAGACTTCCTTTAGTGTTACAGGCACCTGCCTCCTAAGTTCAGCAATTAATTGCAAACCATGTATATTTCTAACCTTCACTTTATGATTGACACAATGATCTTTCTAGCTACATTTAACAGTAACAAAAGCTAACCTGTTCAACAATCTGTTTTCAAATCTGAATGTGTTGAAGTCTTCGATAAAGCAGTCTTTCACCCCATTTTTCATAATAAACCCAACCCAACTCAACACACCTCTACGCATACCTGTCCCAGCGTGCACTCGATCCCTCTGAGGTAGTCATCGTCATTTAAATCAAAGGACTTGTTATCGATATCATACACACTGAATTTCAGTTTCTGCACTTTCTAAACCCAACAGTTGCTGCTACTTTGTAGATAACTCAACACACCTCTACGCATACCTGTCCCAGCGTGCACTCGATCCCTCTGAGGTAGTCATCGTCATTTAAATCAAAGGACTTGTTATCGATATCATACACACTGAATTTCAGTTTCTGCACTTTCTCAAAGTAGTAGTCCACAACGAGCTCCTTGCAGAAGTCAGAGTTCTGACAGTTCTTGATCCTCTCCGTGCGATCTAGCTGCACAAACACAGAAGCAAAGCCATTGATGACAAGTAAGAACCACACTTGCTCCCACACAGCTTTTCACCTGAACCCCCGGGGTCCCTGTGCTGGTCAAACACAGGCACCGGCCAGGCTACGCACCCCGGACCATGCTCCATGCGCAGTGACAAACCAGAGCACTGCTGCAGGCTGACTGATGGCTCGCCAAGAAAGGAGATTGCTTTGGATAATAAATGCAGGCTGGGGGGGAAATAGGAGTATAGGAATATTTCCATACAGGAAAATTCTGAAAATTAGGGGGAAAAAGTCTGGTGAAACACTGTATTCTAGACTGCATGCTCTAGGGTAAAGGAAAGAGGACATGTCGTATTGGAACGGGCAAACAAATGTCCTGATGCACGTCTAAGCAAATGTATGAACAATCAATGAAACCAATTAATGTAAAACTCCAAACAGAGTTTGAGCGTGGGCACTGGGCCCAGTGAAGGCAAATCCAAATGAAACATATCATGCACCTGCTACAAAAGCCAAGGGGATGGAAACAGGGAGATGCAGTGTGCTGGCACCCACCAGCAAAGCAGGGCTGCAGCCACCCTTACCTCAGCCCACCGCCCGCCGCCCACATCCTGCTGCAAGACGCAGAGAGGATCCGACCTGGAGCCCAGGTCCCGGTCGAGGAGGCTCTGGCAGGACACCGACAGC
>NW_010102416.1:0-16026 GCF_000699245.1 Pterocles gutturalis
TAAATTAATTATTAAAATATTAAATTATTAAATATTGCTTAAAATACCACTGATTGCAGCTAACAATATAAAGAAGAAGTTAGTACAGATAATCTTACATCCCTTCAGATGCTGGAAACACTAAGTTATGCAGCATCAAGTGGGCCTCTAAGCAAAGCGCAGCATCCTATGAAGATCCTGTCCCTGTAAAGGTTACCCAATATTTCAGCCTTATGAGGTCTTTTAAGGTTTTCTTCAAATAAAATAACTCCATTTGTAATTTTCACTGTCAAACAAAAAAGATGTGCTCGCGTGAGAACTTCTTGCTGTTGTTTTAGATAGAGGCAAGGACCCACAGGTGGTACAGTCGGAGGGACCAAGTGGCAGCTGCCCCCAGGCTGCTTCATTGCAATTAACCAGCCCAGTTTATCCTGCAGCCAGAGGATGTGCACAGCACAACACAGACCTGAAGATCAGTACAGCACAGCGCAGGCCTGCACCTCCTCAGGGCAATTGCTATGTGGGTCACTTGCTCCTCCGTGTACAATGGTTTTCTGGTCAGGATCTCTGCACTTGTATACATACATACCTGTTTTCCATCTGGGTATAAAAAGCTCGTTTTGTGCTCCAAACTGAACTGATGCATTGTAATCAAATCCTCACACGTTAAAAACCTGTAGATGTCCATTGGAAATACTCCTTTGTACAAGGCTCTGTGTTCATCAAGCTGGAAGTGTGCAAGAAGTCAAGACAGGTTTAGAATGATGCAATTTATACCTCCAAATGCTGCTAAAAGGCTATGTAAGTACATTTTTGCAAGTGTGCTTTTTGTGCCTGCAGCTTAAAATCTAGTTATACTTCCATTTGAATTTGTTTTGGTTTGTCCCAGAGTGTTACTTGATATTATATGAATAAATAATCCATGAGCTAGAAAACACTCTAAAATCAAAGGAACAAAGTCAGTTGCATTATTAAAAAGAGATCTGAATAATTTGATGTGAAAGGCATTTTAGAGACAATCCAGCCTGTCTGATTTACTGATGTGCACAGAAGCTAATATATCATTCAGCCCTGCTACCGCCTGACAGCTGCTCAGCATCTAATGGGAAATGTGATGGTGGTCAAAGTCCAGTTCATAGTGGACAGGTGTCGGCATCGCAAAAATCATCATCCCAACTGGCTCTAATTGGAACCTTTGTTAACAGTCTCAGCAGAGAGGCCAGTGATTGAATCAGCATGGAGGCTGCCTTGCAGGCTGCACTGGTGTGGGACACTGGGCTCAGCATGTCTTTCACTGAAACCATCCTTAGTTTTGCACATATTCCCAAGGAACATGGTCAGGTCTTCATTTGCCTGTAAATTCTATGAGTGAGCACATTGCTGGAAGTGATGCCTCTGTGCAGACAGACACATTTCAGGGACGCTGAAGCCTGCCCACTTACACTGACCAACAGGAGAGCCTGTGGACTTAGGCTTGGGGTGGAACCAGACCAAAGTGGTTGAAACCAATGGCTGATGTAAAGGAGAAACCAAACATAACCCACATGGGGCTCCAGTTTTCCAGTTTTAGTTTATTTTAGATGCAGCTGTGATTCTGTGGACTTCTGGGAGCCACTTTACTCCTCCGTTCCTCGGTTTATTCTTTTGTACGGAGGTCATACTCTTTGTCTCACTCTCAGACATAATATGAGGCTTTGCTAATTAACCAATGCTTTAAAGTATTTAAACACCTCTGATAGAAGTCAATAGAAACATTAAAACTCAAGCTTCAAATTTTTAGGTTTCTTAATAATCCCATTAAATTAGTTGTAGGCAATGCCTGTTGAATGTGTCCATTTGGCATTTATCCATGTCTCCATTCACTCTGTCAAATATTAAATATAGTTTCTTCTTCCACTCAGCCTGCCTTGTCCAAGCGATTAAAACTAATTTTCCTTTGATGTACAGAAATCTATACTGTTGGTGAGCTAATTATCACTTACCTTTTTTCTTTTTAGCTCTATAGATAAATGTAATATAGGTCAATAATGTGACTGTAGGATCTGAGAATGTTTTCAGGGTAACAAAAAAAAAAAAGTAAAAAAGGGGGATAAGTCTGATTGCAATTAGCAGCAGTAACTGAAGCATAGAGAGGTCATTAGAGCTCGTTAGTACCTTTTTCCAAAGTGAAGAAAGAAAGGCAGGAAGGAAGGAAGGACAAACAGTAAAGGAAGTAAAGAAAAGTATAGAGGTTGAGAAAAAGGAAAGAAAGAACAGTTCTAGTTTCATGTGTATGGAAAAAATGTTGAATTTTTTGCACATGGCCTTGTCAGTATATAGATAAAAGTGAGAAAACCAAACTGGAAAACTGACATAGAAAGTCAGGTAAAATATATCATAAAGGACTGAAAAAATTACGTTAAAAGCCCAAGGTTTATCTGTTTGTATCATTGTACCTGAGGCCTACCTTCATTAGAAACAATAAGGGTGTAAGTAACGTGAAAACTTACAGAGGCTCAAAACACCACCAAGCCAGATTCTGATCTCTCCCGCTTGATTTTTCACTGCTGTACTACATCTGATTTCAAGGAAATATCTTCTCATTTACATGCATCTACATAAATTCAGGATCAAGCCACCAGCTTTTGCTTCCTCCAGTGTTAATAATGAGCAGTGGCTGCTATATTGTGCTCCTAAAGACACTCTGGAAAAAGAATATGTCATCGTTAGCCTAATGAGGGGAAAGAGGGAGAGAGATTGCTAAATGTTTTCTCTCTAGTCCAATTAAAGGAGAGAGAACAAGACAAAGAGAGGGGGAATGCCTGCTAGAGGAGAGCTGTGTACGTGACGGATTTCTTCCTGCCTTTAGCTACGAGAGCATTCTCGTTAGGTAGAACTGAAAAAGACATGGGAATAAAAAGGATAAATCCTTTGACTGAAATCAGACTGTGGCAGCATGGGCCATCAGTCTGAGCTGCACATTAACTTCCAAAAACAACTTGCTTGGGAAGGAAAGAATATGATAACAAGTACTCTATTGTCATTACTGTTCTTAAGACAAATTATCCATGCAAATATGAAGGCGCAAGGCTTGTCTGGCTGCTGAGAGCCTCCTTGGCCATCCACAATTAGCTTTCAGGACTGCTCTGGAAGGAGAGAACTGCTTGTGTATGAAGGACTTCACCAGTCTGGACGTTGCTGAGCTCACCAACAGGTGCCAACTCATGGTTTATAAGCAGTATTCGATCTTATGAAGTTTTGTGCCAGTGACATCAAGCCTGCCAGAAGGGGCCTCTACATCTCAAGGTCCCACACTCGTGCTGTCCCGCAGGCTGGGCCTGGGCACTGTCAGGAAGGGTGGTAGTCCACCTGGCCCAGACCTATGCCAGGTACCCTGCCAAAAATTTCACATTGCAGATGGTTGCAAGCTGGCACTCAGGGCCACGTGCCAGGCCAGTTTAGGGTTTTTGTGACTCAGAAGTCTCTGGGGTTGAGTGTGCTGATGAGGACTGCAGGTGCTATGCAGGGATTGGGGCTCCTAGCCCGTGCTAAAAACTGCCGTGGGAAGGCTTGTACATACCTCACTGAAGCCAAGGTGACTGTTCTCTTTCCCAACACAGAAAAGAGCATTGCATCCATGGTCACACATTATCTGGTACGCCAGAAGAATACTTGCTCCTTTAGGCTGCAGCAGAGATATAAATGGCCTTGCTAGAAAGATTTCTTTGTACCCACAGCTCTACTGCTGACTCCACACGCAGCTCACGGCACCTTTCTGTCACACTGTGACCACATATTGAAGACACACCCAGCCCATGGGCCTCAGTCTGCATTGTGCTGACTGACTGCATGTCGCCCATAGTCCATGGGCAGGCCCACAGTTTCTGCAACAGGAGAAACACATGAACAGGCAGATGATGTAAGAGTCAAATGAATATTCCTTGTGTCCATACCCTGAAATTTAACATGATTGCATGGCTACATGAAGATGCAAGTCTTTTTCCATAGGCTATAGAGACCTATGACCAAAGGTAACTAGGAAGGTGGAAGTTTCCTTGTGATCATGTGGGCTGCCAGCCCCCGATGGGATTGCAGGATTATCTCCCACGCTGTTCTCATTACCTGCACAATGGCCTGAGCCATGCAGAGAGCAGAGGAAATTACCTTGCATCCCTATTTATGTATAATGCTCAGACACTGAGCTGAGTGATAAAAAGGAGGTTTGATGTGCCAGGTATAATCCAGTCCCCAAATGTTGAATTCCTGTTACTTATTTTAAATCTCTCCATATTTCCTTGCCTTCAGACTAATATGTAGCAGCTTTGTGAGCTAAGCTATAGCTGCCCTTTTACCATTTCAAGTGCCAGAACTTTAGCTAGGGAAAATGATTTTGTAAAGCTTTCTGTGCTCTGCTAGTCCTACATATTGCAGCTTCTGCCAATAACTAAAAAGAAGTTGAGAAAGTTCCCAATAAAGACTTGCACTACCAGTCTCTCACGGTAATTATTTTTTAATCTGTGACTCCTGAGTCCTCATCCTGGGATACCTTTTGGCTTGTTCCGTCATCAAGCCACAACTGGATTAGATTTTTTTCCCCTGCAATGAGACCTATTTTCTTTATCCACCACTTGCCTGAGCACAGGCAACAGAGGGGAAATGTTGAGTCTGACTTCTCGTTGTCCAGCAGGAGTCATGGGGTGTTTTCCCAAGCCTTCCAGTGAGGAATGCAGGACAGAAATGGCTCCATGAACTGCCCTGTCAGCACAAAAGAAGATGGTGGAAAAAGCAGCCTGTGCTACTTTGGGGAGAAGGGTAACTCTGCCAGGCAGTAGCCCAGACTCGTGCAAGCAAGCCCAGCTCATCATTTTTTGTATAAGTGCAAACAAACAGGAGATGAGGGAAGGCTGCAATTAGGGTTCAGATGCTTTTGATCTTCTTACAACATTTTTATATTATTCCACATTTCTTCTTGGGTATTTTATATATGTAAATATTGTAGATAACAGTGACAATGTCATAAGATTTCCATTCAAAACTTTGAAAGTTTAGAGTCTCTCAGAGGGCTTTTCACATGTTAGATTCCTTTATCCTCTTTTGTGGTTTGTTTCTTAAGAAGTACTAAACTCCCCAGTAAAAAGCTACCCGACCCACATTTTTGTAATAATGATATTTTATCTTTTTTTTAATTAAAAATTCTGACCCATTAAATTCTGACATTCTAGTAGTGCACTCTGTGCTGGGTGCTAGCAAAATTAGTAAATACATGACTCAGTACTTTCAGCTCCTCTGTCCTGAACTGCAAATATCAGAAGATCTGAAATAGAGATATTATCCCTGATGTTCAAAAACACAATACTAAATTCAGTTTGATTTAGTGATAAAGCCTGCCACTTTGGGAGATATAATGGCTAGCTAATGAAATGGTAACATATTTGCTTACAAATGCCATCTTCTAAAATATCATTCTTAATCACTTATTGTTTCTGTTGGGAGTTTAGCACAATGGTAAAACTTAATGGACAAATGTGAGTTCTGTTAAATCCAGCTCACATACAACGTGCTGACAACCCGTCACATAACTGGATCCCTCTAGTTTACAAACATCAGGTCTTTGTGCCCCAGCCTGGAAATAAGGGCCTTGCATTACCCCACAATGGTCTAAGGTGAGGTAAGGAGGAAGGAGATGAGTACAGTCAACGTTAGTATGATGCAAATACTACTCAGAAGCTTTCTGGTCACTTTCCCCTTCCTGTCATATCTCAACCACTGCCTCACATTAATGAGGCTGAAGTTATTAACTTCAATACACAACAATTAAATTTTTTGTATACAAATACTGTATTAAAGAGGAGAGTTTTCTGAAGGACACCAGTAAAAATTTAATCTCAATCAGCAAGACCAACACGAAAGGCCAATCCAGTCTTAATTATCAGTCAGCACTTCAGCAACATTCCAATTATTTTCATCATTTAGAATGACCCTAGCAGCATTTTGAAATTATATTTAAAACTGTAGTGGTTATTAATCAGGGAGCTATGGCAAGCCAGCATCATGATCAGCAGAAGGCTGGAGACAGATACTATATCACTTTGATCTTACCGAATAATTTGCTTTGAACACAAAACTTCTTGCAACTGTATCTCTTCATCATTGGGATGTCCAGAATAATAATCAGAGTATCTTGTGGTGGTTTAGAGGGCTTATACTGCATATCACAAGAAAAATGAAATTAAATTGTATGTACCTCCTCCCAAAACTGAATTTTTTTTTCATTCATAAGGAACCTAGTCTTCATTAAATCTCAATTTCTTAGTCATTAGTATGTACAGTAGGACCTGCAGTAGCCCCGACTGTAGTAGACCATCATGGTTTAACCCCAGATGGCAGTAAGCACCATACAGCCACTCACTCACTCCCCTCCAGCGGGATGGGAGAGAGAACTGGAAGAGTAAAAGTGAGAAAACTCATGGGTTGAGATTAAGACAGTTTAATAGGTAAAGCAGAAGCCACGCAATTTTTGCTTCATCTTATTTCTTATTCCAAGCTAAATAAATGGCTACTGGTGTCATCAGTGGTTTCTCTACTCTTTTAAAGTTCTATTTTCCATGGATCAACAAAATTTTATTGCAATGCTCAGTAAAATCTGGCCAAATTTGCTTTTATTATCTTAAAAAAAAAGGAGGGTCAGTAAAGGCTCTTTTTTCAAGTAATGCTCTTTTTTGTGGGTGTGTGATCTTAAACATTAAACAAAACAATATCTTTTTATGTACTAAGAATGGGAGCTGTCAAGCACTGGGTTTACATAATCCTATTTCTGATTAAAGAATCTAATTTAGAGAAGCTAAAAGTGCCAAAAGCTGCAGACAATAAAGTGTTATCTGAGGAGTATTTTATTTTTCTGAAACACAGTTTAGACAAACCTGCTCCATGTAATTATCCACACAAAGAGCTGCTGGATTCTGTTTTAGTTTAAAAAAAAAAAATCAGAAAAATCTTTAAAGCTTTTCTCTGTATTAAAGGCACTTCAATGCCGACAGCACACACTGAATAAAACCTTTCAAATGTCTCCTAGAAGATACATAATTCAGCTAGTTTCAGAAGAATGAGGAAGAGAGCTGCATGTAGGATTTCTTTGGCTGTTACAGTCCTAGCCTAAAAAGCCTGTGTCATCTTTGGTATCAGTCAAATAAGATTGAAGCCATCCAACTTGTTAGTTTTATTTGATTCTGGCCACCACCTCTAGAGAAGCAGAACAATGAAGGCTGCAAGTCTGGGTAAACATTGAATTCACTGCTATGCTGAAGCATCACCCTTAGCTCTGGTGTTGAGAAGGAATCAACGAGAATTTCCCTGTGACTATCAGAAAGACACTTTACACAGCTATCATCAAACATTTGCTTTGTGAGGTAAAGATAGTTACTCTCAGTTTTGCCAGAAGCAAGTGAACTAAGAGAAGGACCCTTCCATATCTGCCATCTTTTAGACACTCTCCTCATCCATCTGCTACTGGCCACTGACCGAGCGAGACCTCTGGCCTGAACTCAGTGTGGTCTGTCTCACTTGCACCCTTTCTACTCATCTTCCTTGAACCAGTAAATCTTCTGCTCTTCTTTCCACACTGCTTTTTGCAAATACTCTTGGTCTGTTTTAGGTAGACACAAACCCCAGAAATATTCTTGCCAGATGGTTAGCTAGCATCCTTATTAATTACTAGTTGAGTGTGTACTTCAATTATCATGACAGGAAGGATAGAGGTGTCAAAGAGACTTTTAAAATTCTCTAAAATATTACAGACAGAAAAATCCCTTACAGCTCAGTTACAGCATCTTCTGTCTAAGCACAGACTTTGGGAAGGTTCGGTCTGAATAACAGCATGTTCATGCTTCAGGGATTTCCACTGGGACAGTACAACATTCTCATTGAAAAGGAAAGAGGTTTTTTTGTGATGTTTTCTGATTTCCCCATGATTTTCCATAAGACTTGACCCTTCCTAGCATGGAGTAGCATGCAGCTGAATGACAAGAAAAGACAGTGTGCCTAAACATGATGTTTAAACAGAAAAAAAAAAAAATCAAGACAATGTTAGCAACACAGCGAACAGATGAGGAGGGGATATTTAGGGCTATGACAGCCAATCTAACCATGTGTCTGGACAGATAATATAACACATAGGAGAGAATGAAATTATTTACTGGCTGCAGCTCCTGTATGATACCAAGTTATAACTCTCCTCTTGTACCCTGACATGTTCATTTGAGGGTATTTCATCAACTGAGAACAAGTGGATGAAGAAAAAAGTGTCTTACTTTAAAGCACCTGTGAGAAGCTTGGGGTTTAAACTATGAAAAAGGGGGTTTTGCATGTTTTGGTTTTAACTAAAGCTATAACTAAAGTGTATACCTATGGCACAGCAGGTAAAATGTGCCTTCTTCCTATAACTTTCTTCACAATTGTGTCAAACTCCATTTACTTGAATATTCAAGACCCATACAACACAATAAGCACGGACAGAGAAGGAAATAGGCAAACCAAAACTGTAACTTTTCAGATGTATTATAGATTTACAAAGTATGATACACTTGACCTTGAAATATTGCCAGTTTGTAACATTCATTACACAGATGATGAGTTCTCCTTCTACATCTGGGTGATCTTTATATCCTACCTTACTAAGTGAAGTAGGTGTATGACAAGTCTGAAATTCAGTCCCTCAGACAGATACTTTGTGTCTAAATTTAAGGATGCCCTTAACATGCAGTTTTACATTTTAAAAGTATCTAGAATCACTACATTTCTGTTTTTTCCCCATATGAAGACACTGATTTTAAAATGTATTGCATTTAGAATGAGAATTAACTTCACTAAGACTTTTCTCAGCAGGTCGTCTGATACCCCCTAGAAAATAAACTGAAAATTACTACTGACACAGCTGAAGAAGATGAAAGAACAAACATATTTAAAACATTCAACCCATAATAACCTTCAAGAACTAATGTATTAGATTAGTCACAACAACAACATACTCATGTTCTATGTTGAGGACTCTGAAAAGCAGTTTTAAATAAGCAGTTAAAAACTCTTTGTTCGTTCAAGGAATTCTAACGATGAGAGACTGCATGAATGATAAACAGCCAAGCAGAAAGCAAATAATTCACTGTATCCCCAAAGCCAACACAAAGTCTTTCAGCATCAGAAGCTCTATGAAATTGGAATATGTGGGTACATACTTTTGAAATATCACCTTTTCATCCAGTTGAAGTAAATGAACATCTTGCACACTTTGACAATGAATTGATGAGTTTCCTTTTACCCCTGGAATGCAAAACAAGAGAGAAAATAAGCACTGCATTCAGGCTTTGTGGTTCAGAAGTGAGCAATTCTCTGCCTTTTTTTCTCTGAAGAGCATACAAGAGCTTGACTGTGTAGTTTGTGGAATGAAATCCAGATTGCAGCTACAGTCAACATATTTCAGAAAGTGCAACAATTCCACATGTTCTGTCTGATGTCTGCTGCTGGGATAGCAAGCGAAATATAACATTACTCTTCTTTCTGGGAAGGGACAAATGCTGAGTAGAATAACAAACTTCATATTGTAATGCTAGCAGCCAAGATGTGGTAGTATTTGAAATGCATGGTTTGAGTAAATAAATAATTGTGTGACTTTTACACACAAGTGACAGACCAGAAATTTTGGAGAACAAGGCTGACAAACCAAGCAGAATAAGCAAACAATACAAGCTTTCTCTTCCAAACCTGGAAATGTCTGACACTTCTTGAGTGAAAGTGTGGGCTATATTCTACTCCTCTGTAATAGTTGGTGCCAATGCTATAAATCAGTGTGCTGCTTCTGCACTACCAGCCATCCACCAGAGCTGAGGCTTCAGGTGGTACCAGCCCTGCCCACTTAGGCAATCTGTCTCTGAATTGAAAAGCATGGGATCATTATCATCTAGAATCACTCATACTTTAACTGGTTTACAGGACGCTGTTCTTTAGTTCTATATAGGAAAATGTAATTCGTGAGAAAAAAACTAGCTCCTGAATGGCTGTGGGATTCCACACTCACTCATGAGAAGTGCCAACCTGCTTCCCCTTCCAGTGAAATGCAGAAGAGGGGGTTTTCTGTTGGTACATTGTACTACAACAGCAACCTGAGATAGCTTGGTTTTGGTAATTCTGCTTCTCACATTAGGAAGGTATGTATCATTTTTCTCTTTATTGGTCCCCAAACAAATACAATAAGTAATGATTATGATTCTGCATTTCAATGCTTTGCATTTTTCACCTCTCCTTTTTATCTAGATCCTTATTAAGAAAAAAAAAAAAGAGTAAGATTTTTAAAAAATTTATTTTAAAGCTGGAAATGTACTGAACTATGTAAATAATTGTTTCCAAAGTGCACTTGTAAAGAGTTAGGTTTTGTGACCACAGAGATGCATCCTCAGCCATATGTAGCAGGCCAATGCTGACACTGAGATGCCAGGGTAATCAGAGAAGTGTGCACCATTCCATACAGTTAGTGCATGGAGTCCTGGGGACATTTCCTCATCCTGCATGATTCTCTAAATGTGTTGGTCTGAAGTCATTTTGGATGTAAACTATTTTACATTGCATGGTTAGCAGAATTTAAATGTGATGTGACATTAATAAAGCATAAAGGAAAAATGCTAATGCCAAAAGTCTTTCACATCATATCTGTGCTAGGCACCCATTCTTCTCTATTATGGAACAATTTTAGCAATCCCCGTAGTCTTTTCTTGGCTCATTTTTCTCCCACTGTTCATAGGAGTTTTTAGTGTCCTGAGTGGTCCCAAGTCTTAGGCTATCATATAGCCCTGTTCACTGGGCTAGCTTGATGAATCAGAAAATGAATAGGTAAACTTTTTAACACACTGTGAAGTGGTGGATTATTTCCTTCTTTGTGAGTATGTTTCATGAACTTTCTTGCAAGAAAGTTACTTTTACAATGTTGGTAACATAAGAGATTTGTTTGTGCCAGATTTCACACCTTTGTCCTCTTTTTAGACATCATTAAAATAACATCAGGTTAAAATCCCATTACTTCACCCACTTTTTCTACCCATGAAGCACAGAGTGTTGTTTGTTTCAGTTGAAGGGCTTTTTGTAATTGCCAGCCAAAAATATAACGATCTTGAATGATAGAGCACTTTCTCTGAAGGCCGTTTTAAAAAAAAAGATCACATCTCCAAGGGCATATGTACAAAAAGAGTACAGAACCCGTGAGGGTGCTTGTTATACTGCAGTAGAAGTGTGCACTGCACAGCAGTCTGTCCCTGCCTGGTTCTGCCACCCGTGCAGGTCTGGGGGTGCAGCATGTGATCAGCAGCAGCACACGACCTTATCGCCCCCAAAGCAAGCACGCCAGTCAGTTGATTGCTCCCCACAGCCCCTCACCACTCGTCCTTTGCTCTGGGACAGCTCCTTGTTTACCACTGTCTGCCCATCAGCAGTTGTTACATCTGCCTGTCTCTTGCTCCCTCTGCACGTCTAGAGTAGATCACCCACATTGGCAAGGACCTCCGCTCATCCATGAACAGTTTGAGGAGGAGATGATGAAGAGAGAGGAGGTTCCGCTGCCTTCCTCTTCAAATCACTGCCTGTGCAACATGGGCTGGAGTGCCTTTAGCCTCACAGAGATGAATCAAATAGGTTGCAAATAGGACACTCTCATCAGCCTCCCCACAGATGATGGCTGGGATAGGCCAGGAGCCAAAAGTCTCCAAAATACAACCCCCCACCCCCAGAAGTTTAGACCAACACTGGCTGTCCACGAAATTACTTGCAAATTATACTCCTCCCCTTTCAGATCCGTACGACTCTCTCCCAGCTCAGTGTCTGGCCTGGCTGTATTCTAACAAGCGGTGGATGAAAGAACTTTCTAATAGCACAATCTCATATCAATTGAATCTGTTGTGCAACCATGCTGCAACTACATTTTTCAAAGCTATTATCTTTCAAAGGTTGTTTTTAAATGGGTTGGGGTTTTTTTCCCTGCTTGATCTTCTCTACTTTTAAAAGGCCACAGAGAAGATTTGTTGGCAGTTTACTGTATATATAGTAGGAGAGTGGGAAAAATTACTTCACTTGCCACCTGGATGGGCAGCCAGTCATAAATCCTGGTCACAGGTGTGTGATGCTTGATCCCACACTAAGGCACAGTTTCATTTCAGTCTGTTTCTGCCATCACGACTGATGCAACAAACCCTGTTTGTTCTAAACACTTTCAGATACCCCAAATTTGTCTCTTTCAAGAAAGACACAGCCTTAGTGAGTGGATGAAGCCTTGCAGCCTGCACATATTCCAGCCATATCTGGTGTTATGCACATAGCTGTTTTCAGAATTATGTGTCCTGTCAGAGCATATAAATTCAACAGGCTTGGTAAACAAGTGGCCCAAGGGGAGCTGCTACCAGCTGTGTTACAAATATTCAAGACCCCTTTAGCCATAAGTAGTTTATTCCCTCACGTTGACTTTAATACATCTCCTTCTTCCAGTCTGTACATTTTGTTCAAGCTCCTCCTTTAGAACAAAAGCTTGCCTAAGCAGTTTTATCCTCCAAGTACAAAGAAAATCTTCTAGCCATGAAATAGCACTGTAAGTGTAACCCATATGAGGGAAAAGATCTTTCCTCCTTTCCGATGAGAACACCAGAGTTTTATTATCCTCCATGTTCCTTCTGAAAGGAAACATCACAATTTATATACTTTATTCCTCCAAATCTTGTATACTTCTGCATTTTGCTTTATTATTAAAATTTTAAACAGGAAATAGTGCAACTTACACTCTCATTGCCAGTAAAGGTAAAAGTGTCTTTGCTGCTGTATGATCCAGGAATTCTATGGAGTGTCTCCATTCACACCAGAAGCATTGCACAAAGCTGGAAAACACAATGTGTTGGGGTTTGCCTATCGCAAAACATATTTTTTTGCATATTTGCAAAATGCAACATAAATGCGTTAAAAATTAATCAGCAATACAAAGGTAGAACAATCCACAGAAAATCTACCCAGTCAAAAGGGCAAGAGATGAATTAATTGAAACAGAAACACTTCAAATAGTGATTTCTAGTGCTTAGCACCTAAAGGAAAGTAAGCTGGAATATTTCTTGGTTTAAAGAGATTGAGTTCAGATCAAGCATTCCCTGTTTCTTTCTACATGCTGGCACTGCAGCTCAGCAAGGTCATTGCACAGTGCCTCCTCCTCTTGCTTGGTCAGAGTCCTATCTCAGGAGCTGGCAAGTGAAGACACAGCAAGCTGAGTGGAAGGTGATGAACCTGTATGGTTATATTAGACGTCCACTGCCAGCTAGTTTGTCTTCCTGTTCTGCACCCTTTTCTACTGTAGAATGAAGGTTTTCAAAGTCAAGCACTGAAACAGTCATGACACAGGGTTCAGTACCCAGAGAGGAATCCAGACGAAGCTCCTTTTGTGGTGCACATAGCATATAATAGTTCAGTAGCTGGAACAGCTGGATTTTATGGGTAACTAATACACTTTTAAACCCCATTTCAAAATGGAGTTACAATACTGTCCATACCATTATAGAAATATCATCCAGATTATCATACAATCTAATGACAAAGGGGAGTGTTCTTAAATGTAGAGCTTGGAGCTATATGTAACTTTATTCAAAGCTCAAGAAAGTTTAGATCAAATGTTTGGCAATGGCTCATCTCCATTAATAGTAAGAAAATGTAAACACTTTTGCAGCTAGAAGCATTGAGAGAATGAACACTGAGAATACAGTCAAAACAGAACTCGGAGATTTGTCAATGGGGTGAGGTGATGTTTAGTCAAGCTGTCAGGGCCCTGAGGGTTCTACCATCCCTTTCTGTCCCTCTGCAGACCCCCAGAGCCTTGCCCTACCCTGCCCACAGCCCAGGACCCTATTTTAGCCCAGCCCAGGGCTCGCAGTCCCTGCACCAGAGATGCTGCAGCATGACCAGTCCCAGGCCCTACCTACTGGGCAGCCCTTGGACCTGAGCTGTAGACACATTTCCAGCCTTGTCTCCAGATGGATGGACCCTGGACACAATTCATTACCTCACCTTGTCTAGGGCTGTGGATAGATCTTTTCCCATTACCACACCAGTCCTGCTCAATTTTGGTCTGGTCAGTAAAGTCACATTCCCTGCTTGTGCTGGGGTTATCCCATCTCAGCTCCTGGCTCATCCTCCCTCAAGGAGCAGCTCTGCTATTGCTTCCCCTGACAAAAGCAGGGTGAGAGTGTGAGGCAGATTGCTTTAGAGAAAAGCTTTGACTAAATATTACTGACTAGATTATGTGACTAATGTTAAGAAAAGTTATTTTATTTAAAAGGTAAAATCTGAAGTGCCAGACCTGCGGCACTGACGAACAAGCAGTGTCAAAGGGCAGTGGTGGGATTAAGTTCTCTTATCCGAGACCAACGAGCTGCTTCCTCTGGAAGCCGTGTCTGATTAGTCTTGGTATAAGCCACCTGTCTGCACAGCTTCACAAGCACAGTTTCATTAGCTTAACTGATCTCTGTCCCTGCCTTGAAGCCGAGTCATTAGGTAATAAAACAACCTTACCTCCAAAGTTCAGCCACTTAAGAAGTGCTCGAATTTTTACACTTTAACTCCAATTTTATCTTTGGGTATCCATTAGGTGCTAGCAAATCAGTGGAATTAAACCACACAGATATAGATATAGATATAGATATAGATATAGATATAGATATATTGAACTGAATGCATATGGCATTCATCTAATCTAACTTCAGATAATCTGAAGTAGTCTATATGTAAACTAGTCACCCTGGGCTCCTTTTTTAGGTAATAGAGAGAAAGATATTTTTTTAAGGGCACGATCCATTGGGTCTATTTTGGACATTATTTTAGCATAAAATAGGTCACATCCTAGAAAAGTATCTCAGCCACGACAAGGGATGCCACCAGACTGGGGATACCAGTGGTGGTGCTGGAGACTGGACAGCTCTTGGAAGGGAAATGGGCAGCTGGGAACCTCAGGGAGTTCAACAAATGCAAATACAAAATGCTGTCCTGGGGATAGACTAATTCCATGCAGTAGGTTGGTCTGGGGACAAGTGGCTAAAGAGCAGCTCTGCTGCCTTTAGGGTGCTAGACACCAAGTTGGGCAGGAGCAGGCAGTGCACCCAGCAGCAAGGACAGTACCGCACCCCAGGCTGTGTTAGTAAGGGCATGGAAAGCACTGCTGGGGAAGGACAAGTCCAGGGCAGCCACATGAGCATGGTGCCTTGACCTAGGGTGCCTAGAGCCTTTGATGCAGCTACCCCCTGATTAAGGAAGGTCAAGCACCCTTGTAGCCAGTGCTAGGGAGAGGCAGGTTCTGCTTTGGGAGCTTCTGGATCTTCTGGGGACAAGGTCCGGCATCACTGGGGAAACTGTCACCCCAGGGCTTTGTCAAGGATCTCTTCCTTCAGAGCTGTGGCAGCCCTGGTGCCTCCATGAGCATGAGGATCAGTCCCTGGACGAGCTGCAGGAGCCTGGCCACCATCAGCAGTCTGGACTTCAGTGGTTCTTGCCAGTGGTGCTGGGCCATTGGTGTATGCCAAGTGGCACTCTGCCTCCAGATGCCATCCGGGTCTCTGGCTTTGCAGCTGTAGTGTGGCTCAGTTCTCCACATGCAAGTGACTGGACTGTGGGCTCCGGAGCCAGTGAAAAGGGCTCACTTTTCTGATGGGCTCCCAGGTACACTGATAGGTGCATGTTGTATATCAGTAGTATCTATGGCAGTGTCAGGACTTTCTCTATTTGTATCCTATTGGCAGAAAGTACTATAGTAATGGTGAGCTCTAGTGTCGTGGGTTAAAGTTAACTTAAAGTTAACTCTGTATATATTATTAAGGTTAATCGACGATCCACTCAATGCATTACCAGCGATGACTCAGCTGTCACCACCACTCGCCCAGCCAGTATGGTAGAGACACCAACCACTACAGCAGACATTGTGGTGACTCCAACCTTGGTGTCCCCTACCACCATACAAACCCCAGCGTCCCAGTTGTAGTAGCAATCGGCATAGCTGCTGTGGAGACAGAGGAA
>NW_010102417.1:0-15959 GCF_000699245.1 Pterocles gutturalis
CGCGAGGCGGCCGGGGGTCGCTGAGGGAGGGGAGGCTGGTGTGAGCTGTGCAGCCACCGCCCTGTGTGTGTGTGTGTGCTCAGTTTCTGCAGCAGTACCAGCACTACCAGTCCCACGTGGAGATCTTCACCTTCCAGCCGGACAAGCCCAGTAAGGAGCTGGCCGAACTGGTGATGTTCCTGGCGCAGGTGAGCCCCTGCCCTGGGGAGGGAGGGCTGCGGTCCCCGCCGGGAGCCCTTCCCCAGCCCCAGGCTTGTTGCCCTGAGGGCAGCAGTTGTGGCAGATGGTGTTTCACCTGGTTTTGCTGTTACAGCCCTGACGGTGTTGCCATAAAACTGCGCATTGACAAAGTTTTTGGCAGCAGTATTGTTCCTTTTAAGGAACACAAGTTTTGCTTTTGAGTGCTTAGTAGGCTTTAAAAATTGTGTAATATCTCTTACATCCAAGCACTGATAATAACTTACTTTTCAGTGTGTATATTGAATTGTAATTACCTGAACAATTATGATTTTGTTGGTTGCTTACGCTATCTCACACCTTCCCTCGTGGTTATGCGGTTACCCAGGGTTTTCCCTAGAGGTATCAGCTCCATCTGCCTTTGCCCAGGTTGCCCAGTGCTACCCCGAACACATGGCCAGCTTTCCCCAGCAACTGAAAGAGCTGCTCTCCTACCATCACACCGTCCTGGACCCCGACCTGCGCATGGTGAGACCCACACCAAAAAGTGTTTGGGGCAGCCCGTGTCCTGGGGTTAAAATATGCCCTTTACAGTTGAGATTAGAGCATACGGGTTGCTTTTTAATTTTTTAATAAAGATGGGAACTGGGGAGTACTATGAAATTTTGGTTCTGATTCTCTGTTTCTCTTACAGACATTCTGTAAGGCTTTGATCTTGTTAAGAAACAAGAATTTAATAAATCCAACGAGTCTGCTGGAGCTCTTCTTTCAGCTGCTGCGGTGTCATGATAAACTTCTACGAAAAGTAAGCCGTGCTTTTAAAAAAAGATCTGGATTTTCAGTAGGTCTTGACCAGTGTGCCAGCAGTAATGCAGTGGTGCCAGGCAGCTATTCTCCTTTCCCTAGTAATGAAATAAGAAAGTTTAAAGTGGCTCTGCTCTTTCAGGCACTGAAAGTGCCAGAGGCATGGCTTGGTCTGTGTCTGATCTGTCCTGTAAATTAAGTACACTTTTCAAATACTTAAAAATTAAGCATATGTGTGGATTTACAGGATAACTTCTTATTGTTTTTCCAACTGTAACTTAATATTACCAGTGGCGATAAGCTTGGTCTCTCATTTTAGTGCTTGGGGACTTTGGGGAAGTCATAATGCCTGTGTGCTGTTCCCTGCACGACTTGTGTAGTTTATTTCCTCTCATCTCTCTGATTACAGACTTTGTATACCCACATCGTGGCGGACATCAAGAATGTTAATGCTAAACACAAAAACAATAAAGTGAACACAGTAAGTATTTCAGCTTTTGGATATACTTGAATTAAACATCTTCATATCGTGACAGGCTTCCAATGGTAGCTGTTTCCAAACTTTTTTCTTAGACACTGCAGAACTTCATGTACACGATGTTGAGAGACAGCAATCCCACTGCTGCCAAGATTTCTTTGGATGTGATGATTGAACTGTACAGAAGGAACATTTGGTAGGTCTGGCAGGTGTGGATTGATTCCCCATTTAGGGTGGGGCAGCCATCCCATCCTTGCTTGTGCAAAATGTCATGTGGGGGGCAGTGACTTATCTTCTGTGTTCCGTGGGGCTGTATTTTGTGGAATGCAGTTTAGCTGGGCAGAAATACTGTCTAGTGTGAAGTTACTTATGCTGAATATTTGATGTTTTAGTTGAAAATTCTGTGCAAACTGAAGCTGTGTGCAGCTTGCTTTTTTGAGCTTTTGCACATAAAGCTGGTAATACTAGCATACAGCTGTCGACTGCTGTTTTTACCTAATAGGTTGCTGAATTGTTCTCTTGTGTTACAAAATGCCAGAGCAGGTGATACCCAGTGGTAAATTGCATGAGAAGGTGGCAGTCTGTTCACTCCTGCTTGCTTTGCTGCTTTTTATCAGTGGAAAAGGTTGGAAGCTGTCTCTTATTGTTTTACTGGAGATTTTGTCTTTCTGTCCATTCAGTCCCAGCATGAACTAGATGGAACGTGTGTCTGTTTAGATATAGCCACAGCTGTGTTACAAGAACTGAAATGGTAGAAGCTTCACTTCCTTGTTTGTGAATGTACTTGGAGCACTGAGAGACTTGATTCTAATGAAGCTTCCTGCTTGTTAGGAGTCACACTTAATGAGACTTACTTTCTGAGAATAACTTGAAATTGCCAAACTTGATGTAAAAGGTGATGTTTTGTTGTGTTCTAGGAATGATGCCAAAACAGTAAATGTCATCACAACTGCCTGCTTTTCCAAAGTGACAAAGGTGAGAACAGAAATAGCTTTGTAAACTGGATGTCACCTAAGCTACCTTTTTCCTGTGGATGTGACTTTTTATTTCGGTACTGCAGTTGTTAAGCTTCACTAATGGTTTGTCTTCTGCCTGTTTTATTTTCAAAATGACACTGGTTTTGTGGGAGGAGGTGGCTTTTGACTCTTACATGTGGAGTAACACAATTGTAAGCTTGTTTTATAACAGGTGCCAGGCTGGTGTGAGGAGGGTGGGTGTCCTTTCCACTGCTACACAGAAGAGGCTGTCAGAATATTGCCTTGTTATAATCAGCACTGCAAGGCTTTCATTTGGTAAATGTGACGAGAGCTGCTACTCTGCCTGGGGTTTGAGTGAATCTTTGGCCTTCTGTCAGCTGTGTTGGTTCTGCAGTGCTGGAGGTTTTAAAAACCTGTATTATGGTTTGAGATAAGTTCTTCCACTGTGAAGGTCCAGAAGCTGTTCCATTCAATAAAAACCCACCAACCAAGCTAACAAACCAAAAAACCTCACCAAAGAACACATAAATTAATGAAAGCTTGGAGTTCTGAGCACTGTCACAGGTACTGACTGTGCAGGAGTTCCTGATAAAGTTGGCATGGAGCAGTTAGATAGAAATGGCTTTGCAGAATGGTCGGAAGAGAATTTGGATCTGTAAAGTTGCCCCAGGTGTTGTGGAAGCCCAGCTGTTTTGACTGTTTGTGTGCCCCTGGCTGTTGAGGATGGGCAGCAGAACTTGACTGTGTGTATGTGTAAAATACCTGAGGTTTTCAGTCTGTGGTTGGGTTTGCTTTCTGTTCATATCTATGGCTGTAAAAAATTGGGGGAGTCTTTGCATAACATAAGATGTGGATGCAGGGCTGTTGTAAATACTCTTGTCAGTTTGTCCTGTCCTTCATGAACTTACTTTTGCTTTTCAGATACTAGTTGCTGGTTTAAAGTTCTTTCTGGGGAAAGATGAAGATGAGAAACAAGACAGTGACTCAGAATCTGAGGTGGGTGTTGTGATTAAATCTTCTCCTCTCCATTCTTCATACTCTTATAGGTCTGTTATCCTAGTGACCCTGGTTCCATTGATCTGCCTGCTTCTGTGTTACTTGGTTTCCCATCTTGTTTCCTCCAGATGTTTGTGCACTTCAGTGTTTAAAGTTTTAATGTTTTCAACAGCTGGCCCCAGCTGATAGCGGGATGTCTTTGTCTGTCTACAGACTAATACTAAGAGCTCCTTTGGTTTCCTCTTGTCCTTGTGAAGGAAGTGGTTCAGTTGGAAGATGTAAGCAGGGGCTTGTTAGTCTGGCTCGTTAAGATAATGAATTGTTAGATGTGTAATGTAGAATTGTGGGAAGAGGTTTTCACCTGGTGTATTAGAAGCTGGTTTAGGTTTTTAGCTCTGTTTGTCTTCAGTTCTCCCTCTGGGGCTCCATTTCCCATTTATATACAAATGAACATAATTCAGGTACCTTGAGAAGGCTGATAACCTAACAGAATTCCAGTCTAGAACTTCCTAATACAGGATATTATTGTTTGTGACTGAACAATACTCTAACCAGCTGTAAAACTGCTGTGTTGATGTGCTGTTAAGTATTGATTTTTCTTGGATGTAGGTGTGTGGCTAGTTCTATGGGATCACGATTTTAAGTGCTCATATCTCTGTATTATGAAGTTCAGGAGGGAGAGTTTTCAAGTATAGTACGTGATCCTGAAAAATAGTGATACTTTTTCTTTCTCTGATTCCCATTTGAAGCCTGAATTCCCCTGAGTCTTGTTTTCCTTGTGTTCTTTCTGAAGGATGATGTTCCTACAGCCAGAGATCTGATGATGCGGTATGCAACTAACAAGAAAAACACCAAGCGCAAGAAGAAACTGGAAAAAGCAATGAAGGTCCTCAAGGTGAGGAGAGTGATGTCTGACTTGGCAGCATTTTAGCTTAAGCCTTCAAGTGCAGAAATATTGTTGCCCCTGTGACCTTAGCTGGCTTTTGTCATCTCTTCTAGGTAAAGGTGTTCAAGTGTTCGAGCATCCATTGGCCAGGCATATGGCATGTTTGCCTGGAAGAGAGCTGTTTTGAAACAGACTTAGTCTAACCTGTGGGTTAGTTCTGCTCTGGCTACCTTTCATGTGGTCTCCTAATTAGAGTATGGGGTTTCTTGATAAGTTAGTTTTTAATGCAGGTCCTGTTGCTTCTTAGGTGAGGTGGCTGGAAACCCTATGCAATTGAAAAGGGGGTTAGATTACTTCCTAAAATCAAAGCACCTCTTTTAGAAGAGAAGAATGGTAAATAGCAGCTTTAAGAGCATCCTGAAACTGAATAAAGCAGAGCTTTTTCAGGCAGAGAAAAAAGGTTTCTCTTACTCTTTTTGCCATGCAGAAACACAAGAAGAAGAGCAAGCCAGAGGTGTTCAACTTTTCTGCTATTCACTTGATTCATGATCCCCAAGGTATGCATGCACTGCATCTTGTCTTTCTTTCAAGCTGTGTGTTAATCCCAGACACTGAATTTTAGACACAACTCTGCAAGGAGAATGGAAGTGAGAAGTAGATGCAGATGTGACAATGTGACACTTGTAGCATGCTTTATCCTAGAGTTTCAGAGCATTTAAAGAATAGAGATCAATCCTGTGGTGATTGTTGTAGTGGAATGCTTGTAGATTGTCAGATGAGGAAGGAGCGGTATTACATCATCTGCTTCAGGTTGCTACAGATCAATATGTGGCTTTCTGCCTCTGTCTTGTATGTGTGAAGGCTGTAATTTGCATGAACAGGGAGCAGGTGGTCTACTGTAGCCTCTCTGGCTTGCCACCTTTCAAAAATGTATTGTCATTACTAGTCTGTTTGTCTGCTATTGCTTGTCTTGTCCTCACTCTGATCTAGTGAACCTCTGGGGTTTTAGCTTTAAATACTGATCCTGTGTTTATGATGGTGTGAATGTGAAACGCTCAGCTTAAGAAAACTCAAACCAAACTGCCTTTTTTTAACCGCATCCTAGCTGAGTTCTGCATTGTGCCCTTTGAGTCTACCACAAACCTATCATTGCTTCTTCTAGACTTTGCAGAGAAACTGCTGAAGCAGCTGGAGAACTGTAAGGAACGATTTGAAGTGAAGATGATGCTCATGGACCTTATATCTAGGCTAGTTGGAATACATGAGGTACATATTCTGTTTTTAATTGTTTTACACCGTATCAGCCTATGAAGGTGATCTCAAGTTAAAAGACAAGAAGCTAATCTGTTACAACTTTTCTCTTCCCTGCAGCTTTTTCTTTTTAATTTCTACCCCTTTGTTCAGAGATTCCTACAGCCCCATCAGAGAGGTGAGTAGCTACTAGCAGCTAATGCTGCTGGTCCATCATGTCACATCTATGTCAGTTCTTAGTAGTGGTGCTGTCAATGAACAGGTGGCAGTAGCTTAGCAGGTGGCAGGAAGGAAGGGGAGTACAGAGGGTGTGGATGAAAGAAGCAGAAGGCCCTGACTACCAGAAGTGCGGGGCCCTTTGGACTTTATGGAAGCTGTGTGCACTCAGTACTCTTGAGCGTTTCAGAAGCTCCAGCAATGGAATAAAATTAATCTGAGTCCCTAGTTCCAGAGCACATCCGGACTAGATGAACAAAGCGTGACTGCCTTTTGCTTTGTTTTACTGGTGTTTCACCACTGAAATGGCTTTGAGGCTTAGCCTGAGCAGCTTGTTGAATTAGCTGTTTTGGTGGATGTGTTTATTGGCCACAGTAAGCTGCATCTTCTTCCCACTTTTTTTTTTTCTTCCAGAAGTGACAAAGATTCTTCTGTTTGCTGCACAAGCTTCACATCAGCTAGTACCACCTGAGGTCAGTACTGGACTTAGGTTCAGTGATGTTAAAGATGGACAGTGGGCCAATGTAGAAATATAACTGAGTGCATTGGTGGGGAGGGTGAAAAGGGAATCTGGTCAGACTCTGTCTTGAAAAGCTTATGATAATTTTGGGTACTCTGCAGGGTCTGAGCAATTATTTCGTATAAAGGGAAACACCCCCATGTCCAATGTCATCATTTCTACATGAGAATTTGTCTAGAAAATATTTGCAGACTATAGTGACAAGTGTCTGAGATCTGTCTTTCTGAGAAGAGGGCTCTGTCTGTTAATTAATGAAATGTAATTGTTTTCACAATTTTATTAAATATGCAGTAAGTTTATTTAACCTTTCTAATTTTCAGATTATCCAGTCAGTATTAATGACAATTGCCAACAACTTTGTCACTGACAAGAATTCTGGGGAGGTCATGACTGTAGGGTGGGTATAGAATCTCATGAAAACTGTAAAACTCTTTCTGACTCTGGAAAAACGTATATTTCGTTTTTAACCACTTGCAACCTACTTCTGTAACTTGTACTATGCTTTAATAAGAACCTGATTTAATAAGAACAAGTTAGGACAGTACTTCAACATAAAGTTTGCTTATTTTTTGTTGGCAGTGTTTTAAATTCCCCAGAATGATGGGTTATTGTACTTGGTGCTGTGACTTTAGCTCTTCTGGATTTCATGATGGTGCATTTTTTTTGCTTTCTCGTTTGGTCTTCTATTTTTTTCTTCCCAGATACTGTTTCTACTTTGACGGCAGGCCTCTTGTCTAAATTAAAATACAATACATTTGTATAAATGCAGCGAGTAGATAGTATCGTAATTCAGGATTCTCTAATTTTCATGTTTAGTAGATGAAATTTCACTACTGACAACAAACTTACATGTTGCTGTTGGTGAAACTGTGGTGTGCTTTGACTAGTCCAGAGAGGTACTTGTGAAAGCTCTGGTACATGTGGAACAGAGACTGAGCAGTAATTGGAGGAGAGCTGAGCTGTCCCTCAAGATGATGAAGCAGTTGACAGGGGAAGACTATTGTGTGCTGCCATGTTTTGAATGTTTTGTGAGCTATTTCTTTTCCTTTTGTATGGTTTTAACCCAGGTCTGAATTTAAAATACTAAGTGTGTACATGAAGATGATTTAAAAGGGAACTTGTGTGAGCATGCAGACTTCTGTTATCCTGTCCTTCGCCTGCCTGTGGCTGACTCCGGAATTGTCTCTTGATATTTGTTTTTCTTGGCCTAGTGATTGATTAGGGCTTTTGATTGTCTGCCTGGACCCAAACTTCAGGTGCAGAATCCCTAGGCCTGAGATAAGACAAAATAATAGCTGGAGAGTACAGAGTATGAGCCAAAGGTGTAGGGGTTTGGAGAATTACAGCACGGAGAGTACCTTGTGATGTTCTCTATTAAACTAAAAGTTGTATAAATGCTGCATAAAGTAAGAGTCTTTTCCCAGCTGTGGTGTTCAGAAAATGTTTCACTTTCCACTTTTTAGAATCAATGCAATAAAAGAAATCACTGCGCGATGTCCATTAGCCATGACTGAAGATCTGCTCCAAGACCTTGTTCAGTACAAGAGTCATAAAAATAAAAGTAAGTTACATGGATGAGACTTCTAGATCTTTTTTCGTCCTGTATCATCTGGTCCTCCATTGTTATACCCTTTATAATAATAATGTCTAAAAACTTTATGTGAGATGAGAGGTACAGTTTTCAATATGTCTGTTGCATTTTTCTGTGTTTTGAGTGTGTGTATGTAAGACTAAACAGTCAAGGGTTGTTATGGCAGGAGAGTTAACTGACAAAACTGAAGAAGGGAAATTGCTTGCAAATAAAGATTTAGTAAGAGCTGGATCCTGCACTGGAGAAATCAGTGGGAGCTGTAACTTTAGACAAGGCATGAGCAGGCTGTAAATGCTGATTATTTGAGTGGGCTTTCAGTTTGCTCAGGATTCTGCTTTTCTGTACTTATTCCTGATTCTTTTTTCTTTTTTTCTGGGTAGACGTGATGATGTCTGCAAGAACTCTGATACACCTTTTCCGTTCGCTGAATCCAGAGATGCTGCAGAAGAAATTCAGGGTAGGTGTTTTATGTGCATTGCATTTACCATGAATATAGGCTCGTGTTATGAAAAATAATGGCCAGAACTGGTCTCATAGCCTCTTGAGAATGAGGTGGAATTGTGTGTGCCTGCTCCCTTGCTGCATTTTGACATGGTACTCTCTTGTTTCAAGAGGTCCTTAGTTCAGACTTATCAAACTCATTGACAGAAGGATCATCCTACAGAAGCTTGACTATCTTCCTAGAGTTAGTTCAACTTCTTAGTAATTCAAGATCTCCTCTTATCTCATCAGGCAGAATTTCTTTTCCACCTGCACCTTCCTCTCCTCCAGATCTTTTCATGGATTTGTAAGCATTAAAATAGCAGCCTGCATAACATGTGTTTTGTTTACTTTCAGGGTAAGCCTACCGAGGCCTCGTTGGAAGCCAGGATTCATGAATATGGAGAACTGGATGCCAAAGATTATATTCCAGGAGCAGAAGTACTGGATATTGAGGGTCAAAAGGAAAAGGGAGGAAACCAAGAGGAAGGTTGGTCTCTTTTTCTTTACTACTTCGATTTTGAGCATTATTGTCACTAAGTTTTTATTTGGGCATAGAACCTGGTGTTTGTGCATTTAAAATCCTGCTGTAGCACGCTGTGTAGCTTGCAAATGTCTGTATTTGTCCGTTAAGAAGTGCTGATATTATCCGAAAGTAAATGTAGCTTATCTAGTGAAGTTTCTTACTCCATGTTGCTTTGCGAGATAGACACTGATAGATGGAAAGGCAGAGAGACAAACAACAAACATGGTCTTCTGTCTTTGTCATGCCTGTGTAGTTGTAAGGCTGGGATGCTGAGACCTACAGCTCACCTGTTCAGTAAGCACAGCCCTGGGTATAAATGCAGTTCAGCAGAGAAGTGGTGAGAGAGCTTGGGATGCAATCTGAAATTATTTGGAACTCAAGCAGTTAAACTGCATCTGTATTAACAGCTCTGTGCACTTCTTCCCTGAGCAGATGGGTGGGAAAGTGCTAGTCTGAGTGAGGAGGAAGACAATGAAGATGGAGAATGGATTGACGTGCATCACTCCTCAGATGAGGAGCAGCAGGAAGTAGTGAGTTCTGTGTCTTCTACCACAAATATAAATGAGTTTTGTTAACAGACCAGATTCTCTGGCTCTGTACCTTCCCATGGCTGCTCATAACTAACGATACAGGGCTGCAGAGTGACTTGACCAGGATCAGAGAGGTTTCAGTAATATTTAGCACCTGTACTGAAACACACACATAGGGTGAGGGGGAGAGAGGGAGGAATTTTGTCCCATTGCTAAATTCCTTCAAAACTATGATATTTAATGATGAGTGCTTTTATTCACTCTGAAATATGAAGGAGTGGATGTACTACTTTCTTCTAATACTCCATGTTGAATTTAAAGATGAAGAATCCTAACGGTGGTTGTAGCACTTCCCAAGAATACTGCCTCTACATAAGTAATGGGAAGCAAGGGTCATGGTTTATCACACAAAAATGGTTTCCAAAGCTCTGGATTATTATTCTTCTGTACTTTTTTCAAAAGGCAGAGAAGATGAAAAGCATGCCCATAGAGGAAAGAAAAGCCAAAGCTGCAGCAGTCAGTACAAGCAGGCTGCTAACTCAAGAGGACTTCCACAAAATACGTCTTGCCCAGCTTTCCAAAGAAATTAATTCTGCACCTGGCAAAGGTGCAAAGAGGAAAAATATCGAAATAGATGATGAAGAGGAGGAGGGCAGGTAGGATATGAAATATTGAGTGCTTTTTCTACGCTATAATCAGGTGATACAGCTTTTAATTGGAGCAGGGTACACAGCTTCCTTAGCTCTTGGTCAGTATTTTCCCTTGGTGACAGGTGGCAAACAGCCACCCAGCCTAGAAGGGCTCTTGGCCCCAGGGGTCCATTTACACCTGGGAGAAAAGTCCAGAGGGGCCAACAGAAACTATGGGACTGTTTTGTTTGTTCAGACCAGTAGGCGTTGTTTTTTCTAGCAGTAGTTGCGTGCTTATATCTTCAGAGTTTCTTAACCTTTGTTGTTAAAGCAGGACTTGAAAAACAGTCCTGAGAGACTTTTCTAAGGGTTGTCCCAAGCATGAGGATTAGTCTGAGAGAAAGAAGTGCTTGTGTGAAAGTTTATAGAAAGACAGTGGTGTGAGATGGGTAAGATAAAGGGTCAGGAGGGCATTTTGGTTTTTTTTACCAGATTAAGTTTTATATCCGATGGCCTTTTGTTGTTTTGTGTGTAGGGGAGAGTTGCTTTCGCTCAGAGATATTGAACATCTCCATAAGAAGCCTAAATCAGACAAGGAGACAAGATTGGCAACTGCAAGGGTGAGGAACTTGGCTAATTTCACATCTTTGGTCTTTCTAGATTTGGGGTTGTGTTTTTTGTCTCCTGCAGAAGTAAGACGTGGTGAGGTTGCATCTGTAAGATGGGTGCCCAGCTGCACTCTGTGTTTTGAGAAATGTTTTGGTTTTTTGCTGTTGCATCTTGGGTATAACAGATAAATGGCCTCTTGCTGGTCATAGGTGACAATGAAAATACAGAGACAGACACACCCAGTTTTCACAGTGATTTAATAAATACAGCCAGCATGGAAGAATGCATGTAACATACACAGAAAGTAATACTGATCTTGGATTTATTGTTAGTGCCATAGACCTGTCACCTTAGCAGCTGATGTTAAGTGTAAAGCAAGAAAAATTATTCCCTGTTATTATATGACACTGTTTATTCTAGGCTGGAAAAACAGACAGAAAAGAATTTGTGAAAAAGAAAACAAGAATTAACCCATTTGCCAGTTCTTCCAACAAAGAAAAGCAGAAGCACAAGAACTTCATGATGATGAGATACAGCCATAGCGTCCGGACGAAAAATAAGCGTTCTTTCAGAGAAAAACAGGTAATATTTAATGGTGAGAATAGTTGGGGCAGTCGGAGCACTAAACTTAAAAAGCAGGTGAAGTGCTGTCTATCCTGTGCCCCAAGTCTTTGCTGTTTAATTTGATGGTTTAATTGCTGGAAAGGATTGTGGGCTAGGTGGCTTCCCTTGGATCCTACCCAAAAGAGGCATATCAGAGATTTCCATAGTGAAGAATGCTTTTGTCAGTCTCTTCAGTATGCACTGAGGACTGAGCCCTGTTGTAAAGTCACGTGTAGGTTAAGAAGGTAATGATGATATGGCTTGTTTTCCTTCACATAAGTTAAAGCTGATCATATTAGAACTCTTATTCTGGCACAGGATTATAGTCCATGTTTTCCTGGTACGGAGGAGTTGTTTTTCATGACAAGCTTTTAGTGTGTTTCTTCACTCTCTATGTTCTTTCTTTGACTTTTCTCCTATTATTGTCATGTTATGGACTCGGCTGTCCTGAAGTCAAGTTAGCTTGTCACAAATGTACTTAAAGCAGAGACACAAATGCTCTTTCGTACCTATTTGAAACTGTTCAGAAAAGATAAATTGCTTCAGTTTAGCCTGTCACAGTAGTTTCACAGTATGCTGCTGTCAGGGGTGAAGCCCCTACCCTCTGCTGCTTCCTCAGCTGTAAGCTTGGCCACGGAGCTGATGGAGGATTCTAGACAGCCCTTGTGCAAGGTTACACAAGCTACAAATGTGTATTCAGCAGTCCAGTTACTGCGTGTTCCTGCAGGCAGCTGTGCCAAGGGTAGCTGAAAGGCATAACTAAAAGGCATGGCAGGAAATTCAGGGGATAACTTGTCTCCTGAAGGCCCTGGGCAGGGAGCCCATGTAGCTCCCCCAGGGGACTGGGGTTAGATGAGCTAGCAAGCATGGCGTGTGGACAGGGAGCCCCCAACCTCCTGTGATGCCCCTTGGCAGGGGATAGTGCCTGAACTGGGCCAGCTGCTGCCAGAGCACTGGTGTGGGCACATTGCCTTGTCCTGCTGTGTGTCACCTTGGCAGAGTAAGTCTGTGCTAACAACAAAAATCTGTGTCAAAATCCTTTTACCTAACCTGGCAGATGGCCAGCCGAGGGTGTTAGTGTGTTATAAAATTGAACTCCTTTGAACATGTTCCAGAAAAAACTTCTAGAATAATCCAATTACGCAGGGTTCTTGTTTCTCTGTAGTGTTAATTTTTGTTTTCTTGTTAGGTTCTGTGTTGTGCTAGAGTGCATTCAGATGTTTCCTTTATAAATCCTGTTTTGTGAGTTGTTTCCAGGATCATATCATCAGGATAATGTGTATTTGTCTGCAGATTGTTGCCTTGAGAACAGCAAGACTGAAGCTGTTTGTAGACTCAATAGAGAGAACATGTCTCAAACGTTTCTGTTAAACAGGGAGACTTGGACTAATATCCTCTGTAGTCTTTTATTCACTATCATTCTGCCTCACCCCAAATAAGGCTGACCACATTAACCCAGCTCTCAAAACACACAAATAAATGTACCAAATCGACAATCCAGGCACTTCTAGGAAACTGCTGCTTAAAATTATTCTTACATTTGGCTCACTTTTTCCAAAAAGCCATCTTAACTGTAACAGCTAAACAGGGAAAAGAATTTTTTACATCTGTTTTTTCCCTGAAGTTGGCCACTGCATCAGTCCTGTTAACCATGATTTGGAAATAATTTTTAAAAGTGGGTTGGAGTGCTGTTGGATGTAGGAGGTTGTGTTCTGCTGCTGCCTTTGGTAGAATAAAATGGATCGTTTGCAGTCCAGAGCTAAATCCCCATACCAACTAAACCATGTCTGAAATAGACAACAAAGTCTCTTTGCAGTGATACGGCACTTGTAAAAATTCTAGTATCCCTCTTTCCCCCTTGAAAAGAAGCTTTGCAATACTCTTTCAAAAAATGACATTTAATCCTACTTACCTCTCAGCTGGACTGAAGTTTTTTCTTGATCTCTTCTAATAGAATACGAGTCAGTTGAACAGGTTATGTTACTCTAATCTTGTTCATTATATAGATTCTGCTGATCATGTACTGAAACACTTTGAATTTTTTTTTGAAGCCCAGCTCTTTCATCAGTTGTACTATCAAGTTTAGCTAAGTAACCGCAGCATTTCTGCCACTGTAGTTGTTAGAATTTGCTGGTTACTGCTCCCAGTTTTAGCTGATAAGCTATTAGTGTTTGTCTCTGAGGCTGAAGAAATTGTTTCAGGAATTTGCCTTAGGAACATGCTTAATCATTAAAAATAGCTTAATGGGACTGAAAATCAAGTAGATCTTTCTGAATAAGTTCTACCCAGAGCTCTTAATCTTAGAGCTAAAAATGTTGCTCTGCTCATGTTTTCTGTAGAAATTTATGGAAACAATTTCAGTGGCATCCTGATACAGCTTTCTAGCTTCTTGCATCAGATTCAGTTTGTCCACATTCACAGACATGTTTGAGTGGCTTTTAAACTTGAGTACAATCAATCATCAAACAGCAGTAGGAAAGACCTGAGCGTGGCCACATCTTCTGTTCCTGATCTGCTGCGTACTCTGTGCTGTTACCGTTATGCTTTTACTACTACCCAAGTCAGCTGGTTTAAAGCTAATAGAGGTTCTTTTTTCATTTTGCAGTTGCACCTTACCTGTAGTATACAAAGGCTTCAGTACAAATTATGGAAGCTGCTAGCTGTAGTTTTCTCTTAGAAAATTTGGTCTATTTAGCAAATACTCTGTGCATCATTTTATATTATTTGTAATTTTTAATTCTGGTGTAGTGATCTTATCTACAAATGTGTTTGGTTAGTAAAATAGCAGTGGGATACATGTGTGTGGTGGGCATACTGAAGAGGGGGGTGTCTCCTTACCTGAATATTCCATTCTTGTTTCATGTTTAGTTGGCTCTTCGAGATGCACTTCTGAAAAAGAGAAAACGGCTGCTGAAATAACAGTCCAGTAATGGAGAGGAGTATTTAATCATCTATGGAGAAGTAGCCCTAGAAATGCTTACTTTCTGCACCACCAAAAAAAAGGGACTGAAATGGATTTATGTCTATTCTGTTCAGAAATAGCAACTGAACACTTGTAGGCGGTTGGATTTTGCAACTATGGGCCAGACCAAAGAGGCCTTAATCCTTGCAGGATTCTGATTTCTTTTAAAGCATTCTAGGGAAGAAGGCAATTATCTTTCATTCATTATAACTTACAGCTGGTTTTGTATGTGTAAGTATTAAAGATAAAACCTTATTGTAAAAATATTTTACTTGAAGCAATTCATGAATAGGTAATTGGAGGGAAAAATAATATTCTGGCTCAGTTTATAAAGTGAGTTTATAATGTCTGTGCCTCACATGTGATTTTTACAGACTGTAAGCCATTTTCTAAGCAGCTGGTTTTGAACTGTTAAATAAGAAGAAAGCCCAGTTCTTGTAATACGGGTAGGTTCAATTTACCAGGTAAGAGGAAGAACAGTTTCATCCTGGTTTATGAAGCAAACAAGCATAAAATTGGTATATGAGAGAGAGTTTTCATGCTGCCATGGAATTAAAAGAGGTAGCATGATATGCAGGAGAACTAAGGAATCTTGTCCTAGATCAGTGCATCTTGTGGTGGGTCTTGCTGGTGTCTGATTTTTGAAGTATACACGAGAATAACATGGATCTGTGGATTCTTTACTTTTAAAGTTGAACTCCTGCTTAGCTTTTACCTCAGCTGGGACTGTTAATATGTATCTTACCCAGCCACTTCTTTTCATGGAAACTTGAGGGAGTTATTTGTACCACCCTCCGTCAAATTCTGTTTAAAATGGATTTCGGAGGTCAGGGGGCGAACAGGTACCCCATGCACGATATAATAGGAAAACATTTGGTAGGGTGTGTGGTTTCTTCTTAGGAAACCAGGTTAATGTTTATATCCTACATGGCAATTCACTTAGCATAGGTATGTTCGTTATATTGAATTTGCAGTTGTATTTACCTGTGTTCTTGTTTGTCTTATGTATTTAGTTTCTCTTGCTTCCTAAAGCACTAGAAGCTTATACGGGCTTCAGGGAGATAGAACAATGTAGCTCAGGCTGTTACATTCAAAACTGATGCTCCAGCTGAGGGAAAGGCAGGGAGTGGTAGATGGGAATAAGGGCAAGGAGCTGGGCAGGTACAGGATATGTAGCTGGGAGCTGGAGAGGGGAATGGGATGCAGATGAGCTGTGGGGATGCAGTGTGGAGCGGGGGCTGAGGAAACCAAAGGGCAGTAGATGAGCACAATACACATTTATATGAAACCTCCTTCCCCTGTTGTGTGTGGTGTCCCCCCCACCCCAGCAACTGCATGCAGTTTCCCTTTACCTACACACACTCAAACTAGTGACCTTATGGTAGAAAGGGAAGAAGCAATTGTTTTTCTTTGATTTTAAGGTAAGTGACTATGCCTAGTTGCTGTCAAGTGTGTGGTGGTCTTGTTCCCCCTCCCACTTCTAAAAATTTGAGTATTGAGGCAGCCTTCTATAAACCATTTGACAAACAGATGCACAGGGTCAATGATACATTGTGTATACCCCTTTTATAGCTGTATTTTCATCACCTTTTCAGTCATACCCTACCCTCTAACAGCAAGTGACCTGACAGCTGCTGTGGGTGGCCTCCCCCGGGGGAGATGTCGGTGGCTGTCGCCGTGGGAGGGAGGCCGTCAGGGGCTGCCGGCGGTTCCCCATCCCGGGA
>NW_010102418.1:0-2228 GCF_000699245.1 Pterocles gutturalis
CTTGGTGTCATCGGCAAACTTGCTGATCTTCATTTATGATAATGAATTCTTGTTATTTTCAAAGAAAAAATATAAACCTCACCTAACTAGTATGGCATTTTGTATTTTACTTTATTCTTTAAATCAATCAGAATGGTTAAAGCAACATTATAATAAAGGGAAGACTGGAGGCAGTATACCCAACAACATTGCGGATACCTTTGCCTTTAGTTTCAATGAGACTCTAAGAAAATAAGAGCTTGGAAATGCTGCTGCCTAAATTAGTCAGCTTTGTCGGGGAGTTTTTCAAAGATGCATAACTTCTGCCAAAATCCATTTGCTGAATAGCTTATAGTAAATAGGTAGATTGGAGTAATCTTGTAAAAAAACTTCATGTATGTAGTCCAATAATTGCAGTACAAAAAAGTTTCTTTTTTTTTTTTTTCCACTTGGATTAGTAACAAGATGAGGCAGAGTAAGAAAACAAATGTATGACTTTATTGGGAACTTGCTAATGTTTGATTTTTATGCCCTTTAATACAATTACTATGTTAAGTGTTGGCTGTCAGAACAAATGGAAGGAATATGTCTATTATCAATATTTTAATGATTTTACTCCAATCCTTTTTAGTTAAAACTGCATTTAAAGCATATTTTGTGAAGTTCACATTTTTACTCTCAAAAAATAAATTTAAACACCAGTCTGATGAATAAGATTTGGAGTTTGTTTTTGATGCCAAACAACCACAAAGGTGTCACTTGTGTTCTTAACAGATCTTGGGAGGCATTTCCCTTGACTTCCAGCACACCTCTCAGTCTTACACAGTCAAATCTGAGATCTGAACACTGCAGTGCTGCTCATTTAGGATGTATGTGAGAGAGCTAGGGAAATCTTTATTGCTGGTACCCATTTCTCAACAGTTGACTGGACTGAATCACAGGGTCTGTTGGAAGATTAATATTTTGATTCGGATTTCATTGGTTACCCTCACCAAGATGCTATTGTATGTCAAGTGGATTTTAATGGGAAACAAGCCTTTTCTCAGTTCTTTGTTTATTCTTTAGTTTCATGATTTCCTCTGCCCAGGGTTTTCACCATTGATACTTCTTCACTTTCCTCTTGTGCTGGTGAATTCTTTCACTTGGTCTCTCTTTGATCTCAAACCTACAGATTTCTCTTGTCCACACCATTTGTTTCCATGTTACCTTTTCCTTGGGACATACAAAATCATTCTCCTCTGTAGAAGTCAAGACATACAGTGTCTGTCTGCTACAGGGCTGCTTTCCTTTGCTGCGCAAAATCTCATCGAACTGAGTTGTTGGTTCTTATTCTATGTTGTGTCATTTCATCTTTTCCTACTTCTCTTTCTGAAGAACATTCCTGTTCATGTTGGAGATCATCTTTCTTTACTCTGGTGTTCATTCTAGCACCATTATCAAACTTATGTCTTTCCTCAGCTCTCCAAGAAGTCTAGATCAGACCTTTCCTTTCTCCTTTATTTTTTTCATGGCCACTGTGACTCCCTGTTGTTGCCTTAGATAATTTATCACTTTCTCTGTTAAAGGACTTGAAGGCCTCTGCAAAGTTTGGAAGAGTAGTTAAAAGTAGTTGTAGTAGTTGATAATAACAAAATTCTAGCAGGATAGTGTTGATTTGAGTCCCTCTGAGATGTGAGAAAGAAGGTAGAAGTAAGAGTGGAGATGACGCAGTATGTATGGGAGCCTCTGTGCTTGAGTTGTGTGATTTACCAGTCCATGCTCCACAAGGTGCAGTGCACGGTAGATGATGACTTCTTTTGCAAGATCATCCTTGTAATGAGAGTTACTGTTTCCCGAAGAGACACCTTTAAATGGGAATATCCCAAAGCTTAACCACTGAAGTATCTTGTGTTCTTGTGGATACTGAGTTCTGAGCATTTCAGCCCTTTTGGAAAATTAAAACATTCTTGTCCATATGTGATGAAGAAATAAGATTTACACACCTGATCTGTTTATCATAGTCGACTCTCACAGATTAGGCGGTTGCCTGGGACGTGGCAAAAAAAGCCCTGGGGGGTCCTGAGGGCCCCTTCCCATGCGGCTGGGACAGCCTCACTCTCTGCTCTCTCCGTCCGGCTGCTCAGAGGTCTGCAGTGCCAACGCGTCAGAAGCTCCCCCTGCTTCTCACTGTGACATCTAACGCGAAGTGTCCAGCGCAAGGCAGAGGTGCGGACAGATTCCTGTGGCTGCCGGTAAAGGAGTAAGAAGGC
>NW_010102419.1:0-6771 GCF_000699245.1 Pterocles gutturalis
TTTTTTTTTTTTTTTTTGATCAAACATTGAGTGGGGTGATACCCACATGGTCAGAAAGAAGAATTTAAATGTGTTTACAGCCAGGCAGACCCACAGACATTCACATGGGTACAAGCATATCCCTAGAAGAAGCACTTTAACACAATGCAGCTGGACGCTTCTCCTTTGACTAGGATTTTCAGAAGCGTTCTGCTCCAAAGGTGTGAGCAACGCTCAGTTAGGAGCTATGCACAAGGGATATGCATTGGCTGTTAAACTCAGCAAGTTGCTTAACACCATGCCAAGCAAAATCATTTGGCTTAGCTCAGGGAAAAAAGATGAAGTCCAACTTCTCTCTGCTGCCTCACAACTCCCATTTCAGACTCAGCAGTATAAATGCTTGTCAAATGGGCTTAGGGTCGATGCTCTAAATGTGCCCTATAGTTCCTCCACTGAGGAAATTTTTTGCAGAGGTAAATTTTGGAGCTTCTTTGAGTAAGTCTAGGCAACACAGTATGCATCTGAGGGTTTGGCAAATCAGGCCCATGTATCTGACAACGTACATTCAGATATCATACTGGTTTGTTAAAATGGTGTGGACAAAGTACAAAGAAAAGGGAGAAGCCATTTGATACCTCTGCTACTTACAACCCATCCAAGACTGCTGGTTTATTTGTAAGATAACATAACTTCATTAAGAAACCTATAGCGAAGTAATTCAGCTACTTCAAGGCAGACTAGAATGTGGAGTTGGAGATGATGCTAAGTTGTCATCCTCAGGTGCAATGACAGAATATTCAATTTAAGAGTAGAAGATGAGAAAGGCAGGCTTTTCATCACAGTTTAGATCACCTTTCTAATAATTTAGCTTTTTTGTGGGGCAACAGGAGAGCGGCTTTGAATAAAATACAAAAGGAGGCATTCCAGGCAATAAATAGCTGAACCTTTGGGTTGGGAGGTTTCCGTGCTTTTGGACACCTGCTAAAGGACAGAGGAGCTGAGAAAAGGCATGAAGAGAGGAGAAGACTCACATCCTTCCTCTATTGCTTTTTGACCCAGATGAGAGGACAGTCAATTCAAGACAACTTTAGCACTTTAACCAAGAATTTGTCTGGGAAGTGGCCATGTGGAGAGAAAACAAAAGAAGAAAAAAAAAGGCAAGCACATAGAAATACAGCTCTATATAGACCATTCCAGTTTAGGAACTTTGGAACTCGGTCCTGCAGTCAACAGAAAAAGAAGCTGAGTGTACCAACAAATACGAACAGAAATTATTTGAACGACTGCATGCAAAAGAAGAATAGCATCTGAAGGCCATAGTAAAGGCTGGAATCAATCCGCTCAGATACCACATTGAATCCCCTGAAGGACTGGCTGATCTTTGCAGGTAGCATAAATAAGCCTGCAGTCTTCCCCAGGCATGCATGTTCTTTCCTCTGCCTGCCTTTCCATCCTTCCTATGAAGAGGCCCCTTCTTTGACTTCCAGCCAGTAAAATAATGGTTTTTCCAGATAATGAGCCACTTTACATCAGGAAAATAGCATCCTGGACCTGTCTAAATAGCATTCCACATACTCCCGGCTGCTCAACACCCACACACAGTTACTTCCAGCACTCGTTCCATCGAATCTCAAAAAACTCTTAATGTGATTGCGATCTTCTCTCAGACAGCTTTCACAGTTGTAACTAGATGTGGGCCAAATCATAAGACACTGGACTTTTGAGAAATTAAACTTCAAATATGCATTCATCAGCCATTGCCAAAATAAACACTAGTAGTAAATCCCTGCAAAGTTTTGTCTTTTTTTCCTTAAAGATGGAAAGTGAGTTTTTTGCATACTGGGTACGTACTGGCCATTGTAACAGGATAGTCATCTCCCCATCAACAACTGTGGGAAATCAGAAAGCCAGGACTCACAGAAGAGTTGTTTGCAGAGTCAGAGATCATTTCTCTTCACGCCCACACAAAGCATGGTGCAGGATTTAAATATGACAATTTAGAAGTACATATTTTGGCAAAACGGGCCAAGTTGGTGACTAAGTAAATCCTGGACTAGATTTTCTCCACAGGTTTTATCACCTCACTATTTTTATGGGTTTTGACCTGCATGCTTGCTTTGTGCAGCTCTCCATAGCTGATGATTTAGTCCAAAACAAAGTTGTTTTATTGCACTCAAGGTATGATACAATTTCAGTAGGGCAGTCTTTGCAACATCCTCCTCTTCAAATTCTGTGATACTGATCCAACTGCAACAAAGAAAGTTCAAGATACTTAAGTTCACTATGAAGCTTTAAGAATAATTGGCAGAATCATTCTCTTATTGGGGAAGTTCTGATAATCAGGATGTAAAATGAGGAAAAAATTCCATTCTCACCCCTCAAACTAGCTCATGAGCTCTATCAGCAATTTCACATTTTGGAGAGGTTGAAATCAGTAGAAAAAAATATGCAAGTTTATTTCAGAACAGAATTTGCATTTTTAAATCTACAGCTCTTTGAATAAATGCTTTTAAGTTCATTACTGTTACCTCTCTTCTGTATATTGTACATTTTACCTTTCAAAAATGCAACTTGCAGCAAAGGCAGCCATTCCATGACGTATGCATCGTTGCCTACCAAGGCAGCTTGCTGTGATATCAACCGCAAATTTTGGGCCTCATAAGAAAACCATCTAATTTTAAATTTAGTAAGACATTTATATTCCTTTTAGGTGCCATGGGTCTGCCACACCTGTTTTGATGCTAATACAAGAGTGTTGCAAGTACCTCTTGCAGCATCCCTTTGAGTCGGTGAACACCACAGAGGGCCACACACAGCACACTACCATTCACTGCTAACAGGATGTGCACTGAAGTGGTCAGTCTGATCTTCTGGATTGAGAAGGTGATGATCCATACATGAGGCAAACAGGCTTCCATGAACCATAAGGATTTGGGGTTTTATTTCATTAAACCAAATTAAAAGTAAAAACCTGCTAACAAAACAGTTATTTTGCAAAGTCAAGCACTTGGACACAAAACCATAGAATAATGAAGACTGCTTCCCTTCATGACATTTTCCTAGAAAAAATGCCAGAGCTGATTTCACATGTATGATGCTTGATTTTCTCTCTGACGTGGTTTTGGTTCCTAGGCATTTGTATTTATGTTCCTCATACAGAGCTCCAAAATTCACCAAATGAGAAACATGCAAAAAAAAAAAAAAAAAAAGCACAACTTGCAGTTGGTTTGGGGATTACTGACCTTCTTTCTCACCTCCGGCTGTCAGGACACCCTTCAGAACAACTCTTGGTCAACACCAGAGGCGTCATTCACCACCACGCATCTTCTTGTGCTCTCTCCCTGCTGGTGCGGCTCACTTGTTTCTTTTGCAGAACTCTAAGGAAAAGGACTGACAGCTCAGGCTGCCCTGCCCCAGAATCCTGCTCAAGCCCAAGGTATTTGTTCTTGGGGCAGCTCAGGTACCTGCTCTCCCTTTGATTGCCTGGGCATTACCATAAGGGGAAAAGCAGACGGGAGAATGAGGAAGGGAAGAAGCTTATGCGTAGGGGTTTTGCACTCCACAGAAGTGATAACTCACCTGTAAAAATCATTAAGTGTCCTACAATGGTTAGTTTGCTATTCTTTGTCCTTTTGGTAACAACTTCTGTTAAGATTTATATTTTCCATGGACAAACTGCCAACCCATCTGAGCGGTGGTTCAGCCACACACATTGCAGGCTGCGATGGACGGTTTCTCTGTTCTAGTTCAAACTTACAATGTCAATCTTTGACTCATGTTGTCGGAAGTCAGTACAAACCCTATCTGCCTTAATTGTCATTTCCCTCCTTCCTTGCCCCAGAAATAGAAAGAGAGAAAGGTCTAAGTGCATTTGGGCAGGATTTCAGTGCAACACCAAGGGATTTGGGCAGTGCTGAGGAGCACATGGGACTCAATCCAAGAGCATTTGCCCATGAAAACATGGCAGCCAGCCTTTGGATTGGGTGTCTCTTCAAGAATGGGACTGGAGTGAGATTTGCCAGGGCACTCACTGGATGCTAGAAGCAGTGTTGTTTAAAACTTGCATAGTCTTGCATGGCTGAAATACAGAGCTGGAACGGTACTGAGAAGGGATTACTCATATGCTAGTGATGAGGAGGATATAAAGTAATAATAACCTTAAGTGACATTAATCTAGATTGGATCCAGAGCCTGGACGAAAACTGTCTCATTTATAACACCATATGTCAAGCATAGAAAAATACACAAAACAATAGACCCTTACTGCCACCTTTTCTTGTTTTTTTACAGGAATACAGTAACATAGTCCTGAGCATGAAATGGTAGATTTTTACTTTCAGAAGGTTGTAGGTTTTTAAAGTATTCTGTGAAACAAATAATGAAAATTACCATGCTATCAGAACCACTACTTCTGTTGTTCTTATCATAGTTACAAAACCGAGGTTGAGGCATTACTCATGATTTAAACAAGTGCAAAACAACCTAATTAGTAGTTTTAAATATATAACATAAGTTTCTAAGTTATCATAGCTACAAAACTGAGGTTGAGGCATTTAACTCATGATTTAAACAAGTGCAAAACAACCTAATTAGTAGTTTTAAATATATAACATAAGTTTCTAAGGCTTGATTTTAAAAAGAACACAGTATTCTGGTTGGTTGTTTTGTTTGCTAAAAAAGTATGTGACAGCACAACTTACTGTTACTTTTGGACACTACTGAAATATGAAAAGAACAAAAACCCAACTTGCTATTAATTGCAAAGAATACATTTAATTTTTAAGAGGGAAGGAATAATAGAAAACATACATGGCTTTTCATCTCTGGTTGTCTGATCTTTCTTGGTTTTTAAATAAATCAAACCCTGTTGTGATTTCTGCTTGTAATATTAGAGCTTTAAATGTCTGGCTTATACTCTAGCCTGAACTCTGATGGCTGCCAACTTGGAGACAAGCTACTTTGTACCAGACCTAAGTTACTAGAAAAATTAGTTCTGTCTCACTTTTAACAGTCCTGTTTTTTAATGCGTTATTTTACTTAATTGCCATCACTTTTGCTGGTTACTTGACATTTAGTGAAAGGGAAAAATAAAATAATGTTTTGAAGTTCAGAAGTTAGAACTTCTAGATCCTATTTCCATGTTTAAAAGGGTGAGATGGTCAAAAACATCCTTTGTTTTGTTTACACCAAGGGCAATGAATTGCAAGGAATTCTAGATGAGACATGACCCCTTCTTACTAGACTTCCAAGATACACTTCTGCTGAAAACACAGAAAGAAATCACTTCAGATTTTGTTAGCATTGTTCTGGTATTATGCAGATTAGATGGTGGACTTTGTGCCATTAGCAGTTAGTAATTAACAATTTTTTTTTTTTAAAAGGAGGGAATAAAGAGGACTTAGACCAAAAATTTCCAATGCATCCAAAGATGCATGTGGAACAGATCCTGCAGTTCTTCCCAACCAAGATGCTCCATCAGGACTCATCAATTTGAGAACAAAAAGAACGTCTGATTAGATAAAATTATCATAAATGAAGCATTTACATGATACCCCATACACATTACCACACTGCAAAATAAATTTTTCAACCAATAGGTAAAATCACTGTCAAGTCTGCCTTCATATTTTTCTCCATTTTGTCTTGCTATGACTTCCAAGTAGAGGCTATGCTTCCTAACTGGAAGAAAGAAGGTAGCCAGCACACGTACACATTAAGAAAAGACACAACATAACTTATACCATCTAAGTGCAATAAGAAGTCATCACTATTTATGACTTTTAATTTTTTTAACCATTTTTTTCCCAAATTAGTCCTCCAGCAAAGTTACTGTAAAAGGAGAAATGCATTGCACAAGTACAGAAGTTCTGTTGGAGAGTTTTGTACCAGTGAGTCATTCAGCATATCTGGGCATTCTGGAGCAGCAGAGATTCACCAATGCCACTCATTGTTTTCCAATAAAGTTATAAAAGCACCAAGCCAAAAAGAAAAGCACTGATAATTTAAGTGACTCAACTACTGCCAGGAAGTCAAACACAGCAGCCTACGCCTATTGCTAGTGCACAAATAAAGACACTCCTTTGTAAGAACATGCACATCAAACCAGAAGTATTTGGTAGAACTTGTCAGGTTAGAGGATTCCACAAACACTGCAATTTGTTGCCTTCACCGCTCACCAAATTTGCTTTTCCATACAAATTATTACAGTTTTGGGAGATTGTGGATCCCATATTAAAACACAATTTGTAAGCACAACAACACAGAATGAAACTCTTGTTCCTATAGCTATAAAAGGGCGCTTTTACAAAGTAAATACTTACAACAATTAGTCCTGCCCAAACTGTATTTCTGAAAGAAGCAGTTAAAACAATTATGAACTTACCCACTTCCCCACTGACAAGGTATTAAGCGCACCATTAGTATGTCCTGGTCACTGCCAGAGACCAGACACTGGGCTAGAGGGATCCTTCTTCTGACTTTCTGTTCAGACCTTCTGCTTTTGTTCTCAGCTGTCCACACACTTTATACATGAACTCTTGCCCTTCCATCACCACTAACATTAGTATATGCAATCTCTAAATCTCACTCAAGTTATTGCCCCCAGTGCATTTCATATGCCTATATTATATACGCCATACAATGAATCACAGTTAGAAAAAAACGCATTGAAGACAACTCCTTAGTTTTTCATGCTGCAAGTTTTACTGTAAAATTAATATGGGAGAGGCTTGTCTCCTTTTTCACTGTCTGTATCAGATGCGTATGTCAGAATCACAGAATGTTAGAGATTGG
>NW_010102420.1:0-6862 GCF_000699245.1 Pterocles gutturalis
TATTATATATTATTTATTATATATTATGTGGTTATGTTCTCATTAGAAGACAGCTTTGTCCTTCAGTAGCAATAAAAAACAGGAAAAACGCAAATATTCTAACACAAAAGGACATCATGTGTCTTGGTTTCCTCTCTAAAAAGGAAATGGAATCACCATGATTCTTCTGGAAAATGGAGTTCTAAGAATGAATATAATGCCTTTTATTTTGATCAAGCGACCTTCTCAGCCCTAAGATTCTGCTGCTTACATTTTTGCAAAGCTGAAGTACCTCATTGAGGTCAACAATGTAAAATGTGCACATCCACTTTTCACTAGTATTCTTGGTGTTAGGTAAAAAAAGAATTTTCAGCATGCAGCCAAAATGATTTATCCAAAATGGTAGGCATTATTTTGTCTGTTTTCATTAATTTATTAAAAAATGCTTAACTAATACTTATTTTAAAAAGCTCCAACAACATACTCTATACAGTAGCACCAGTAAAGTTCCGTAAGAGTGTTTACATTCAAGGTAACTTTGAAAATGTATTTGTTAGTGTGGGGAATAACAGTGACTATTTGCAAATTTCAGTGGACAATTTACAAACAGAATTATATAGTTATAGATTATAAAATTGGGGCATAAAGTCAGGAAGTGAGTGTGAGCTGTGTTCCACTCGTGAGCAAGTGGTGAACAGGGAGTACTTACGGTTGTCATTTCAGAAGAGACATTGGGTTTATTTGTTTAAACTCTGAGACAAGCTATTGGAAATAAAGTACGTATTTCTAGAAACCATGATATATTAATGGAAAGACTGAAAACAACATTCTTAAAAGCCACTGCTATAGTAAGAACCTCTCTGGAAAATCTCGTATGCGTAGTAAGATTCTGAATCACAGTCTGAACCATACGTGTATTCAAACTTTTAAGGAAACCGTTAAGTTTGAGTGTGGGTATTCAAACCAGTTATTCCCATAAACACATCTTGGGATAATCCCATGAAAAATCCATCATAGCATATTTCCGTGAAATGTGTCCCAGAATGAACTGTTAAGGGATGCCGCTTCTTCTCTGATGACTTATGAATTCTTTCCTTACTTATGTGGCAAGTTACATCTTTCCCAGGAGACTGAAAAATCCAATTTCCCTGTAAAGAAGTGTAATTCCTAGGTACCTCAACTAGCTTAGAAATACAAAATATCAATAATATCTGTTAAAATATCTAAATCTTCTTGCATTGTTGTTGCCAATGTTTACTTTAAAGATAAAATCGTTATATTTGAAAGATTATTTACTATAGCTTAATCATTATTGCATTATAGACTGAAATACAGAGTCTTTGTGTTCCTTACAGTATGTATATGCTTTCTTAAAAATAAAGAAATTATTTATATTGGCACTAACTGGTACTCAACATGCCAAACTATTTTGGGGGGTTAAACTGTTAAGTACATTCGAAGCTTAAAATGGTACAGTTTTGATATGTGAAAGTATTAAGCTCAGATCAAGTTTAATTTTCCTTCCCATTGCTCTAGCTGATATTGGATGCCACCTGAAGGAAAATCTCGATAGAGAGAGAGAGAGAGAGAAAAGAATTCCAGCAGAGTGTTTGACAAATACAATTATTACAAAGAAACTACTTTGAAAAGCAGACTTTTCCTTCAACGGGTAGAGATAATGACATTATTGCCAAAACTTTATGGTTTTTAATAAATTCTGCATTACCTGTAGCACCAAGACCATAGACGATAAAAGCCAGTGTTACTAATACCCATATGAAGTTTAAAATATACAGTCTTTAAAATAGATTGAATAGTTTAAGTTTCCAGGTTTTTCTTGTTGTCTGGTAGGAGGTGGGGTTTTTTTCTCTATTAATATTCAGACATCCTCTGCTATCAGTGAGAAAGCATTCAACAGAACAAAATTTTCATACTATCCTACGTGCTTTTAATCATAAAAATACTGCTGCCTACATCAGTATCTACTAGTATAGCTGCTGTGCAGCAGATTACATGACACCAGTCATTGGAAAGAAAACTGTGTAATGTTTTTATTGTGGTTAAAAAAGAGCTTTTGGAAAAACATTAACTTCAGTAGGACTCCCATCTGCATTCAAGGCAGTGCATATATTAGCATAGCTCTATCATGTGGGTGAACTTGCAAAGGAGCAAATGACTTGTGATAGAAAGCATTCCTCTGAGTTACTGTCCTTGGGAAGTTCGGTCAGAGGCTGTCAGAAATAGATATGAAACACAGTGTCCATTTGGAAGACAGGACAAAAAAATTGGAAGACACTTTCAAAACACAACAAAGAGGCTTGGTTTATTGTTTCAGCTGAGAGATGAGCCTGTGTTTATCAAATGTTGTTTTTCAGAATGGAACAAGTTCCTACACTATTTCAGAGGTTTAGTTCTGACTAATGGAGCCAACATACTTAGTGGTGTTTGCTATGCCCAGAGTAGCCTACTTACACATAGTGGTGCTGCATGCTGCTGAATTATTTTTTTTAATCTGATGGATATTCTTTAATATGTTTTCAACTTTGCATAGCTTTTGCATCCATTCCATGGGGCTTGCTAATACATCATGGCACAACAGAGATCCTAGGCTGCCTTCTTCATGAAAGAAATGAGAACTGTGAATCTGAACAGCTAATATTTAACATACTGGCTGGCCTTACAGCAGCCTGTGACTATTTCTTTCTCACTGAGGCACCTCTTCCTTGAAGTGGGGAAGTCCATCCCTGACTAGACTGTCTCGAGGCCCTGAAGCTACATGGAGCCGTATCTGTCAATGTTGCTTGTCAAGTGGAGAGCTATTGAAGTAAGAGGTGGTGGTAAGGTAAGGGAGCCTATAGGCTGAAAGGGAAAGCTTCTTGGGCACCAGGCTGGTGTGCTTGGCTGAACGTTCTTCCAAATCCCATGCTTTGCGCATCTTGCCCAGCTTTGCAAGAAGCACAACAGTGGGTAAAAGTGGCAGAAGTAATCTCTGTCCTCGAGGGAGTGTCTACGCGTGGAAATTTGCTTGCAAAACTTTCTACTGAATCCTTAATACAACAGTTTTACTTGTGTAGTTCCCATGGGGATGGTTTTGCCCTGGAAGCAGAGTATACGACGGGGCTGGGCGTGTGGGACTACAGCACTGTGGCTTTGCTGATACCACTCTGCCAGTGCACTTCTGTGTGCTGATGCAAAATCAGAAGCTGAAGTTCCATTGATACTTAGATGCTTGTGACCTGTTGGCGTGAATGAAATTCAGTAGCCTAAATTACTACTGTTTGAAATGAAATGGAAGCTTCTAAGTCACTAAAACCCTTCTGTAGATGTTGCTTTTAGTATATATTATTTTCTAAAGAAATAATATAAAATATTTCATTATATATTTCTCCTGCTTCTTGTCTAAACAGAATCAGCCCAAAAAGCCCTGAAGTTCAGCTAACTGTTGGCTTAAACGACAACAGTACTTAAAACAGAGAGTTCGTAACGAGAATTAAAGAGGAGACAAGTATGAGCTTTGGTTGTATTATTCTTGGACTTCCCTAAATTTCCTGATGATGGGAAACACTAAAAATTATTTTTGATCATCTGATTTTAAAAGGACAGTTTGTTCAATGACAAATTAATCCACTGGAGGAACTGGAAGCCTAGAAGATGGGCCATTTGAGGAATTTTTGTTGTTTTTGTTGTTTGATCAGTTACAAAACAAACACAGGAGAAAAAACCCAGCTATGAACAAAAAGGGTCGATTTCTAATTGTCTTTCTATCAGTAAAAATTGCATCATTTGCCATAATCTGGATATACATCAGCCGAGCTGTGACTCTGGTACAAAGGCTTCATGGAAATATTATTAGGAAACCCCAACAATAAGGTCTGTCTAGTAGTACAATAAACGTCTTTGCTGTGTTGTGTATTTTGGCAGCAGCTACATGCATAGAATCCACATTAAAGCAACATCAATGTTGCTAATAGCCGGTTGGTGTGCTCTGTGGAGATACTTGTGCTATTCTGCTGAGTCATACCAGCTTTCTCTGATTTTTCTCTGCCTTTTAAGACTTACCTCCTATTGACACTGTATTAATTCATTAGGTTATGAAGGTGTGCCATAAAATCTTGTATTTTGAAAAAGCATTAAACTTCATAGCTACTCTTCAAATTATCATATTGTCCTGTAATGGAATTAATTTAAGACTGGGCATCAAGTTCTACTTTATTCTAGGTTTAAAGCTGCAGTGTTAGCTCACCAAATGCACAGTTATCAGAAATTAAGCTTCAAGGATAATCTACTTACTTACTTTCACTGTATATTCTCATTCCTTCATTGTAGCTTAATTCTTTGGCAGATTGCAAACTGGTAGATTTCTGGAGAAATACCTGTCTTTGAAGTCATTTTTTACACTTCCATTGACCTCTCAAGTATAAAAATCTCATTGAAAGGCTTCAGAACTCAGCATATAAAATTTCTTGGTATATGTCATCCCCCCCAAATAGAAATACCTCTTCAGAAAATAAACACATTTGGATAAAAAGCCTTTTTAATAATCGTGTGGCTACACTGGCTTTGTTATAAACATATTAAACACACAAGAAAATTAGGAGCTGCAGTCAAAGATGGCAGTAGGAACAACAGGCATGATATGCAGTTGTTGCTGTGGGAAGAACCCTGAGTACAATGTTTAAAGCATAAACAGTGCTTAATTTCCAAATTCCCATCTTTCTAGCAAGAAAAAAGCTGAGGAAGCACCAAATTATTGGATAAAGTCAGGACCAAAGATATGACAAAGAATAAATATATTTTTTATCTTTCCTGATGCATATGAAAGAATGGCTTTATAACATTATTATGTATCCCATCAATTTGTATGGCCAGGATATTGACCCTGCTCATAATCTAAACTTCTATCTTTAAGACAGATTTTGTTTGGGTTTTTTTGTCAGTTTTGATTTTTTTAAAACTTTAAAAACGTATTTATATAGCTCTAAATGAGGCTGTGGAAAGACACTCTGGTGGAATTTGATTAAGGTTCTATTTGCATTAATAGTTTATTTCCTTTTTTTCCTTCAGGGAGAGCAAGGCCCTTTAGGTCCCTATGGTCCTCCAGGACTCCCTGGTATTGGAGAGCCAGGACCCAAGGTAACTCTCAGTAATATGTCTGTTATTTTTTGTATGAAAGCTCTCACCTGCTGTTTTATCAAACTCAAAGTTTTATCATCTAAATGTAAAACTGATGCAATATTGACAGGTTTTTGTATTTGCATAGGATGGAGATAACAGACCTGCCTTTCCAGCAACTCTTTGAGTTTTTATTATGATCCCATTGATATAACAGAAGTCAGAAATGATGCCATTTAAATGGGGGTTAAATATGTGAGATCATTTTCAAGCACTAGCAGATGCTTGCACTAATGAGTAAACTGTACTTCAAGGCATAGAAATACATCTCAGTCACTGCAATACACAGTCAAGTGAGAGATTTGCCTTGTTATTTATTCACTAGGCAACAGATATTCTCATAGGTTATAAAATTCTCTCATGCAGCATTTAATTCCTCCATCTTATTCTATTACAAAAGACTAGAAGGTGGAATCCAGTCTTGCTAGTTTGGAAAAGTCATGTCTGCCTATGCTGGCCTGCCAAATCTCCTTTTGGAAAACTGCAAAAGCATCTACATAGGAAGCACGACTACTTAGTTTATGAGAGTTTTGTCAGAGACCTAAATTAGGAAGAACTAAATCCCACCATAGTTCTTCTGGCTGCTAAGTCTTTGGTATTGCTTTATGCCATTTTTTCCCTATTTTTTGGAGCCAAGTGCCAGTGTCTAAAATACCTGCACTTTTTTTGTTCTTACTGCCCTGATTTGTGAATTCATTGAACTCCTGAATGTTTCCTGTGCAGTGGGGCAGACCCCGGAACATAGAGAGGGTTTATATAGCTCAAAACTAGTAATTTGCTCTGTAAAAGGAGTAACACGGGGTCATTCCAGAAGGGAAAGTAGTTTTTGGAGAAGGAATGCCACTCCCAGTCTCTGTACTGCTCTGGGAAGAGATAAAAGTCATCTGTGCTCTTAACCTTGAAGCACATAGTCCTCAGTAAACTGGAGAAATTGTGAAGATTGTGACACCTTATAAATAGAAGATACAGAAACTATGCAATTCCTGGAGTTCCCATGCAATCCTGTGTTCTACTGAAGCAGCCTTCAATTCGAGTAGCTGGATGGTGGCTCCGGTGAGGAACCCTCACACCTGAGTGTTCCCGCTCCATGACTGGATTGTATTGCAGCCAAATTTAGCCTGACTTCACTCCTTCAACCCTGTCGTCTCTCAGGTCCTGCACTTTTAGGCAGGTCTTGCACTTTTAATCAGTTATCCCTGTACAAAGTGATGACCTCTTTGCTGTTGGCATGAGGGCTGGAATGCATTCCAGTGCTCCAAGTATTAATCGAAAAGTGCTTTCAGAAGTTTCTAATTTGTTATTTATGCTTTTTTTATATCAGAAGATGTTACACATTTGATTTCAGACCTTTCTGGTGACATCATTATGTTATGCTTTTCAAAACATCAATTTGAATTAGGACTGAACTTTCTAATATTATTTTTCACAAGGGTGCTCAAGGTCAAGAAGGTAAAATTGGATTCCCAGGACCTCCTGGAATTGGTGAGCCAGGATTACCTGTAAGTCAGTGATATATGCATTGGAAGTGTAAATATAATAAAATAATTCTTAGTGAGTGTAACTGGTTGATAGCAGCTGTATTGGCTACTGATTCCATAAACCACCTTGTACGTAGTCTGGTATCCCAGTATTGTGGCAGTAATTGCATGTGGCTTGCCCAAATAGGAGAATAAAGCCATAATAAATAAATAAATAAATATAATATAATATA
>NW_010102421.1:0-14824 GCF_000699245.1 Pterocles gutturalis
GAGCCAAGGGCTAACCCACCACAGGGGGTAATTTCTAAAACCCAGTAACATAGGAAAAAGAAAAAGAAACCAACCTGAAGTAGCCCATCTTGATCACAGAGCTGGATGACACTGAGAAATGCCAAGTATCTTCTGCTAATACTTAAATCATTATCATGATCAGAGATAAAGCTTGGAGAGAAGAGATCCATGCTGTGGGCTGAGCAGTCACAAGAAACAAAGCAAAGGCTAATGTTTGAATCAATCTTTATCTTTCTCTGGGTGCTACTGAAACCTCTGACAAGCCTGGACTGATCTTTTCACTTCTTCCTCATCACATACAATTAGTGGCCCCTGGGTGAGAACAAACCCTAGGTGAGAAGCTCATATAACCTCGTCTGCAATACACAGGGCTGGAGTCAAGGGATGCAAAACAGGAAGTGTACATTGAGGGTACCTGAGAGCAATGCACCTGTAACTTCTGTCATTCAGATTCCACCCTGTGAAAAGGGTCCAGCAATGTAAAAGGTGAAATGATCTGATGACCAAGCAGATCCAGCCACCTCATTAGGCAATGGTCCACAGACCCTTTAAAAAAAATCAACTTAATTGTCCACATTAAAAATGAATTAGCACATCACAGGAGCACATCTTCTAAAGCCCTGACATTAGTGTGCATTTTAATAGCTAATTAAAGCACTTTCACCTCTTACAGTTGCCAGTAAATCCTAGATCATACCTTCTTCTTGAGCTCCAAGCCAAGACAGAAGAGAAAAGAAGGAAATGAAAATGTGCTGCTATTACAGCTGTGGATGAGAGGCAGAAGTACAGATTTTCATGTTACCTTTTACTAATTCCACTATGGGAATCTGACATTAATTGCAGTCCAGCAGTCCTTCAGTAGAGCTATTTCTTTTTGTGTTCTGTATTTTTGGGTGTCACACTCAGTCACATCAACTTTTTATTTGATTATTATTTTCAGGACCACAAAGTCAGAAATTCAGATCTGCTCAGCTTTCACAGCTCCCATTGTCTTTAACTGCACTGTAACCAGACAGGACATTCAGAATAAGGTTAGGGGGAAAAAAATAAAAAAAAAAAAGGCATTTCTACTTCCTCTCACAGCACTCTCTGACAGATTTTACAGTGTAATTGAGGGGCAGTGAGAGCTACTCAAATTCCAAGACAACCTGAAGATCTAGACAGGCCTCAATCTGCATCAGCTTGCAGAAATTCCTCTGGAAACTCCTCTGGAAACTCTGTATGTACGTATTTCAAATCCCAAGAGAGGAGAGCAAAGACTGATGTTTATGGAGTTTACAATGAGAGTCTGTTTTGACTTTTATCACTAATGCTCTGTTAGGGTAAAGTTTATTTTCCCAAAGGAACATAGAGCAGATATATAACACCAAAGATTTTACAGAGGAGTTCCTATGATATGACAGAACTATTGCAGTTGGGTTGTCTGTGGATTCACATCTTGAATTTCCTGTCTTCTTTGTGGCTGTTTGTACTGTCTAATCAGGTAAAAAAAATCAATGCATTTCAGATATCCCTTCTTCCACTATCATATGATCAAAATTGGCCCCTGAGTTCAAAGGCAAGCAGGAACACATGTATGCTGTGCTACCAAGTCTAGCTTCCTTATCTGGAAAAGAGCTGATGAGCTGGTGCTATACCAAAGGCTGCATATAGGGTACTGATATGTTCTGGAGTTTTCACAAGTGGACCCTAGTCTGAGGCACCTGCATACACCAGACTTGGACCTGCTGCAGTGAAGTGATTTTTTTTTTTTTTTTGAAGAAAATGGATTCATAGGCCAACATATGCAGCAAAGAAATGCAGATTTCCTAAAAATCAGGATTGTTTATGCCCATGTAGAGAAAGCATAGGACAGAACACAGAGAGGAAAAAGCACACATAGAACACTGGTCCATAGCTGGCAAATGGCATCACTGAGCTGACACTATTTAGTTTTATATCAAGTTCAGACAAAACCAGATTTCAAGTGGGAAAGGCAGGGTTTGAATTTTTATCAAACCAATTAGCCTTGCTTGCCTTTCCCTTAGACTCAGACAAAACACTCTTTTCAAGAGTGATTGAATAGAAAAAAGCAGCCAGTGCTAGAATCTGTTTGTGCCTTATACTGCAGAGAAAATTTAGCCTATAAATCAGTGCTGTGGTGCTGCAGGAAAGGATATAGTTGAGGGAGGAGAAGATGGAGAACTTCAGATACTTTGGGCAAGAGTCTGTAGAGAGATCCTGAAGTCATGGTACAGATACTCTGTTGCTGTCTGGAGCAGTGTTGAACTTTCTGCAACTCTTTCTGTTTCCAGCCAGGTAAAAGACTGAAGAAGGCATCAAATCTCCCATAAACTGGAGGAGTCTGCTCTTTGTGTCCTAATTCCAAATTGGCAGAATTAAAGATACAATCTTGAGGCAGGTGCAGCAGTGGGAAATGCTGGAAAGTCTGCCTGTATTGCAAAGTGAAAGCCCACTTGCCTTGGGATGCTCCATTTGAAATTTCATTGTCACCAGAAACTAAAAAAAAAAAAGATATTAATTTTGGGGATCTCCTCCAGGTTTGTGAGAGAGAACAAAAAATTATATTTCCTTTCACAGCATATTTCTGCAGGTGTGTTTTTTAATTATGAATCTAGAAAAAAGAAACCACTGCCACACCCACAGGTTCACATTACAGCATTCCCGGAGAAATGCTCTCTCCCCAGGGAGAAAGGCTTTTTTCATCCCACTAAAGGTCATGGAAGAATTAATACAGCTAAACATAAAACAGTTAAAATAATAATTAAAAAAAAAAAAAAAAAAAGGCAGCTCCTTCTCCTGGTATGTGCTGAGTGTCCACGAGGGGTCTCTGCAGCCGTGGCTCCGGCAGCGAGGCGCTGCCCTGCTCGGGTCCCCAGCAAGGGCGGGCGATGCAATAGGTGGCTTCGCAGCTGCACCAAGTTTGATGGAAGCAGACCCAGGAGGAGGCCAGAAGCACACAGATGTGTTTCATCCTCTTGTACCCCACCCGGGAGAGTGCCGGGTAGGACCTGCACCATGCTCCTCGTTTCCCAGTGGTGGTGCAGTACAGGGCTGAGATATAAACCTGACCTATGGTTGAGGCGACGTCGGTGGTAGCACAGCTTCTGCTCTGTGATGCTCTGAAAGCTGCTTCCTTGGCGCAGGCCAGGTACACGCTGTGCCAACACCAGAATGTAAACCCACACTCTCAACCCCCAGAGGACAGCACAACTGCAGCTCTGCTCATTCACACTTGCAATTAACTGCACACAGAAGTTGCAGATAAAGCTTTTTCTGCCCTTTTTCTCATTGTGTTAATTTTCAATACAGGCAGAGTAAAAGTAGGAGCTATCCACGGCTTTTTAACTCTTCTGAGTAGCTCTGGTGTTACTGTTCTTCCTTTATTAATACTTCCTCCGACAAGTAGCTTGCTGACGCAGGACACCAAGCTGCTTTTTTGATGAGACAGCCTAATTTGATCACGATCTTGAAGGATGTTTTACTTTTTTCTTCCATTCTAAATTTCAAACAATTAACGCTGCAGGCATTGTGTTCACACTCTTCATGTTCCTCTGCCTGTACACCTGCACACACAGAAGCACTCACACTTAACTGTCAGAAAATGAATCATTTTCTGTCATGTAATTATGAAAAATTTAGAAAATAGAGTCAAAAAATAACTCAGGATGAGAACCTCAACCCCCACCCACAGCTTCAGGAAGAACGAATCAACTCTATGCAATGCTTTTTAACTTTTTTTATAGTTATCAATGCAAGCAGTTCTTTAATTCTGGCAGTGATGGAGATTTCCAGACTTCCTAGGGAAATTATTTCCATCCTTCCTGTTAGAACAAGGTCTCCTGGTTTCTCACCTGTGGCTACTCTGATACCTTTTAAACCCATGTGTCCTTGTACACTTGACCATGGCCACCGAAAAAAGCTCAATCCCTTCTTTGGCCACGATTATGGACATCCTCTGCTCTTCCCTGCTCACCGCTAAACTGCTCTCACACGAAAAGGACTCCTGTTGAATCTAAGCCCAGTCTATCTGGTGTCTGTTTACTCACTGCGACGGCCAGCTTCTCACTTTAGAAGCTGAGATATTTTGTGTATATATATAAGATGTATATTTTTAATGTATTCACTTTAATAAAAAACTCATGGCTTCAGTATGAAACTAGCATATAAGCAGTGCAGTCACTTAGACCTTTCTTGCTTGACTAAATTTTCCAGTTAATTTCAGGTTATGTCATACCTTGAAAAACTACACTGAAACAAGTAAACCAGAGAAGCATTTTCCATTATTTTTGGTTAAACATTGCTGAGTTTAGAGAAAAATTGTAGTCTTTGTCCTCATTTGAATCATGAAATCAGATCTCTCTAGTCTGAGAGAGACCAAAAGTCCATGTTCTGGATTCAAATATTCCCAAATAATGCCTAATCCCAGATGCTTTCTGTGGTTTGGCATGCCTCTTTAGTGCAGGCAAGCTTTCCTGAGCATGGATGGAAAAGTTTAATTCTCTTATTTTCATGCTCACATTTTGATACAGAAAGCTGATCAGACAGAGGTGAAAGGTTATTTGATGCTTTCTTAATCCAATCAATATTTCATGTCTCTTTAGTGAGTCACTGGTCTGGAAAAATACCTTAAGGTGCAAGTCTCATCCCACCTGCTCAACTAAAGCAAAAGGCATCCCAAACCCTGGCAGTGCTGAAGCTGAATGTTCAAGGTCTGAAACAGGTTCTGGTTCAGCAAATTCCAGTTTCCTTATTTTTCATCAAGAATGACCCTGCAGAGGCTCACAAAAGGAAAAAGAAGGGGAAAAAAAAAAAAAAAAAAAAAAAAAAGGGAAGAAAACCCAACCAACCAAACCAAAAAAATGAAAAAAAGTAATTGAACAAGCACTTTCCTGCTTCGCTGAATTTCTATCCTATGAAGCATTAACCATTTATAATGATGTTTACAGCCTTCCCCCTGAAGACCATTAGACCTTTTTGCAAGTACTTTGTGCAAGACTCAGATAAAACAGTGCTGAATTCCAAGTTTATAAAGCTTGACAACAACTTGCTCCAGGTTTTACAATAAACTCTGTGTGTGTATGAGTATGAGAAGTTTGAGGTACATATCTTCCCACACTGCCTTCTAGTAGCTTTTTCTTACAGGGCAGGAGAGGCAATGTATTCATATTGAGTGTGGGCTTTCGCATCAGGCAAGGCCTCTTTGAATGAGGGCTGGATGAGGCTTTGAGCAACCTGATCTAGTGGAAGGTGTCCCTTCCCATGGCAAAGGGTTTGGAACTAAATGATCTTTAAGGTCCCTTCCAACTCGAACCCTTCTATGATTCTATGATTCTATGATTCTATTCTTTGATTCTGTGACTATGGCATTCTAGGTATTGTTTCTCAGCTTCTGCAAGCAAAGAAAATAAAAATCAACTAGTGGAACCAGGACATGGATATCCAACTCTAGAAATATCCCAGAAAAAATAAAGTTACTTGCACAGAAGAATCTTAATTTAAATAAATCATCAGAAATAAGGATGGTAGGAAGAAAGATCTGACTGAAAATAGAAAAGAGACTGAATTAGCCCTTTAAAGTTTCCAGAGAGTCTGTGACTGGTTGAGAACAGAATGTTTTTTTTCACAGAGGAAAAAAATCTAACCAAAACAAAAAAAGCCCCCCGAACCACCACCACATGCAGCTGCTCTGTTTTATGTCAGTTGGAGCTATTGCCACAAGCACTTTGCAAACATGAAACCGAGTGGGGTTGCAGTTTTTATGATTGTCTGTCTCAAAAATTCAAGGAGATATCTAAACCCTGAGAGAACTGGAATACAGAAAACAAAGCCTAATTAAGAATACAATGGGCTGTATTGCAGCTTTGTTCTCCCTGAACAGTGTGATCTCTGGGCAGATGGTCATCTGAGATTTCCTGGGTCTCTAATGTTCCAAGATTTAGAAATGTCTCAGTAAACAATTATTTTCAATTATTTTTTTTTCCTTTTAATCTGTCATGAGTCTAGTAGAACCTGTCGAAATGTTTCCAACTCACTTATCTCTCATCAAAACTAAAATGTGGTCATAAGAACTGCTTGATCTTATTATCTTTCCCACCTCATAAAAGTTTGGATGGAAAAGTTCTGTAACAGATCACTAGCTGATACCAGAAATTTTAAGTTTCATCCTTCTGCACCAAATGAGATACTGTTTAGTTTCCAGTGTTTTTGTTGGCCAGCTTTGTCACTCACTGGTACACAGGTACAGCCTCTTGGATGAGTGAATCTGTAAGGACTTATGATGGCTTTCTTGTGGACAGCAGTGGCAGAAGGTAAATAGGACACCATCATCTGTTGTTGCCACAGGAGGTTTGGAGCTGAGACTAGAGCAACTCAAGTACCAGAAGCTAATCATCAGCTATCCATCCTCCCACCCTGGAAACTCATTTGTCCTTCAGAACTGGAAATGACCAAACTGAATTAGGGAAAATCAGCTGGCAACATGAAATTTGTGTCTCCTACTTAGAATCCATTTAATCTTGGTCCGTGGTTTACCTTGTTTTCTTTCTTCTTTTATTAATTTGCCTCCCTTCTTGTCTGTCTCTGAAACAACACTGTATGTTACTCTGACAGACGTTTTTATTGTCATGTATCCTCCTTGTTTATTGACGCATGGCTAGACAGCTATTAGAAAGGAATTAGAGGATTAATTACACTGAAGTCTGCTCCTGCACACAGCCTTAAAGGCTATTGTCAGATCTGAGGTCAGAAAAAGAGCAGAAGGAAATTCAAGAGGGTTTCATCTTTCTCTACAACTTTAGAATTAGCCATGTGAAGCAGTATATTCCTCTGTTTAGGAGGAATGATTGTGAGGGTTGATCACTGCTGAGGGTCAGACTTAAAGGTTTCCCTCAAGGGAGGCATCAATGAACTTCATCACCAGATTCCTGAGGCTGGGTCTCACCCTTCCACTCATCACTAATGGGTTTGTTGTGTGGAGTATGACAAGGGCAGCTGGCCATGGAGGACAGAGGTCTTTCCCAGCCTTGCTCCCATGTTCATTTAACGTTTGTATTTTTCAAGATTATTTTTGCCAAGTAATTGGCAAGGGATTGTCCAAACCCAGAAGTAACAGCTAGAATCACCTGACATTTATGAGTCTGTTTGGAAAGCAAATTCAGAACTACATCATTACTGGCTTGGAAAGTTAAAAAACCTGATCTGGGAAACTACAAAACTGAACTTTATTCCATTTTTTTCTCATCTTCCTCTACAACACCGAGTGTTCTTTTAGTACAAGAGGAACATTTCTGCTATTAGAGTCTCATCAAACAGCATAGAGTTTTTTAGAAAAACGTGAATTATCAGTATGTTAGCAGCCAGACTGAGGTGTTGTTTTGCATGACCCAAATTTGACCATGACATTTTTTCCCATATGTATAATAAATAATATATCCTCACAAATAAAACTATGTTATCTTTCACTTTTAATACCACCTCTTCGAAATACAGAGGTCAACAATTAATAAGCTCATTAAAACTTACAAGCTGCTTTGATTAATATTCCTTGTCTAGTTCCTCGAGAAATGTACTATCACTCCCAGGCTAATGAAGACAAGGAAAAGTTTTTTAAGTGTTTGTTAACAAAGCTGATTTGCATATAATTAGCTGAGCAGATCCCTGTATTTACAACACAAACTCTGCCAATCTCTTTTGCGAGAGTGTTTTATGTAAACAGACTAACTCCACGCCAGATTAACAAAACAAGTTATGTTCTTTCAAAACTAAGTTAACTCAAAGGGATACAATTTTGTAGGCTACAACTGTTAAACACTAAAGTGCACATTAGAAAACAAACTGTGCCTTCTTTCAAATACTGTTTATTTAGTCATGTGGGATTTTTTTGTTGTATGCTCTCATTCTTTTAATCAATTAGATTGGTTTCAGACATTTTAACAAAGACTGGCACATAGGATTGTTCTTTCCTCTGACCTACTTATGGGAAAAATTAGTACTGTTTCAGGAAAACCATGCTTTTGCATAGATGTCTTCTATAAAATTACCTATCTGTCACACACCCTGAAGCTCTGAATATGAAAGGTTGTATAAAATAACTAGTACATGCAGCCTGCAGGGTGACCAGACCTTCATTTAAAATATATTCCAATTCAGACAAAAATAAAGGCACGAGCCTTTTGTCATTCACTTCCCATCATGTAGGCTTTTGATCTTACAGGTTGTCATGATTCAGAGGGACATTCGAGGGAGCATTTTAAGACTAAAGATGATCCAAACAAAATCACTGCAAACTGAAAACTAACAATCCAATGAGATCTTAAAAATTAGGATCATAAGGCATTGTATAATAGCATAATACAGTTGAAGGTGTGTGAATTTGTAGATCAAATACCAGAAAGGGACACAAATTCTCCTAGTTCATGACCTGGCTATGCTACAGGATGCTGTGTGAACTTGATCATGTTTTCTTAGCCTTTTCTAAGGCTAAGAGGTAATAGATTTAAAAAAATTTTAAAAACTACAATCCTATTGAAACCTTACCTACATCAGGTTATATAAAAACTGTCTAATCTTGATAACTACATTCAACTTCCAATCTGCCTCTTTTACAATTGCTCCAACTATTACTTCACCTTCCCATTTTGTATCCATTTCTCCCATGTATTTATTTACAAAACAACTTGCAATAATAAAAAAATATGTGAAGTTGTTAACAAAGTCTACCCTCTGTAGGCAAAAAAACAAATAATGAAGAAGCAGACAAACAAACAAACAACCCCCCCCAAATCATCAATAACAATAAAAATAGTGCATCCAATGTTGTTTGATAAGAACTGAAGACACAGAAACAAAAAAAAAACAAACACAAAGGAACTGGAGGGGACCAAAGAGGGGAGTGAGAGCAAGGTGGAAACAGTATGCTGGGTTTGAGGATCTTCCACTCTGATCTGCTCATTTCATTTCTTCATTTCAGAGAGGTCATTTTGTAGACAGTCTCCATAGTTTAAATGTGAGAAGCTCAACACAGCCCTTTGCTACTGGTGACAGCCTGCTGGTGCGTGACTGAGAAGTGACCTATTTGCTATGCAAACAGAGACCAGTAAACTGCAAACAAGCAGCAGTCAGGGAAGCTGTCATGGTCTTTCTGCTGCTGGTCTAAATCTTACTCAATTACCCGTTGCAGATAATGGAGAAAGGCAAACTATCCAACAAAAAGCCTGATTCTATCCGAGAGAAAAGGCTCCTCACTAAATTAAATAATTTAAAGTAAAAAAAAAAAAAAATAGTAGCATTAGTTTTGACTTTGGAATGCCATGAAGAAATCCAAAACTTCCAAGGCTAAGAGGTCTTCTCCAAAATAGGGTATCCTATACAATAATTTATTATTGCTTTGTTTTAAGTGTATTACAGCTGAAACTCTGCTGGTCATGATCATTCTAAGCTAGTGCATGAGAAAGTACCTTGGTGACTGGTCCTACTGAGTTGAGGACAAAAGCTGGTGGTGTAAAAGGGACTGACCAATTTAAGAAGCAGTCTTCCATTGTAAGTATAATTAGCAGCCAGAACATTGATTATTCAATGGTTCTAAGCATAATCCCACTGTAAAGAAACCTGAGGGAGAGTCTAAAGAACAATATTAAAAAGTAATTCACCAATTTCTCCTGACCTACATCACTCTTTTGTACAACTTTTTGTACAGCTTTACCACCTCATAAATATTACTCAAAAAAAAAAAAAATAAAAAAAAAAAAGAAAGGAAAAGAAAAGAGATGGCACTGAAGAAAGTATTTGTCCCACTATTAGTAGATAATTCAAGTGACACAGATAAATGGACAAACATGAGTTTTATGCCGACTCTTATTTTGCTGCTTCATTATTAACACTAGGATACTTGCTCTAATCACAGTCACTATTCTCTAGACAGAGTCTACAAAATACAATAAATATGAATCAAGACATTTGCAAAAATTTACTGTTGGGGTGGATGAATAATTCTAGAGAAAAAAAAGTCTGGCACAGTAATGCATAAACCAAGTGAGACTGATCTCAGCCTCAACATCTCAAGTCTGAAAGAGCAAGACTGCTGTCACCAGGCTTGTTCCAGGCAAAACTGTTAAAAAGATCCATTCTCTAGAACTCTTCCACATGCATAGTTTGTTTCTAAAGCTAACTTTATTATGGCAAAAATTGTGCCACCTCAGAAAACTGCAGCAGTTTATTCAGTGCCGTAAAGAGAGAGCTGTGGAAAGGGGCCCAGATATAGAAGGATCAGGCTCCAAGAACCTATCTCACAACCTCGTTTGCATCGGCCTGAAACATTGATGCGGTGTTTACTGGTGTGCGTAGGGACTCCACACTAAATCTAATTAAATTGAACAAAACAACCCTGGAGTGTGCAGAACCGTGAATGGAGCTAGCCTTTTAGGCCATTCTCTCTGCATGATTGTGTTTTCCCAAGGCTTTTGGAGAGTTTTTCTTTGGAAACAACGAAAGAGTGAAAAAAAGGACTTTTCTTCCTACTGCAAGGTGAGGGAGTTAGATAATGCAACTCATTAATTACAGGGAAATCATCACCACAGCACATAAAGCCCAAGAAGAGGCCAGACTGACTTTCTTTTTTTGGTATTATTGTTCAGCCGCGGTGACAGGAAAATAAGTAATAAATCAGAATCAGAGTGCACTTGATGGTTTTATTTTGCTACTCATCTTGCTATTGTGACAGGCTGACACTAATTAGCACTCAATGCATAGGGGATGGATTGCCGTGGCCAATGGATCTCATTAACTGCTGTGAAATGTTCATGCCAAGACCAAGCACGACAAAGAACAGAGACCCCAGCAAATCGCCTGTCAACAGCAGTAAGCATCACCACAGAGCCACCGGTGCACAGATCAAAGGGCACAAAGCCAGTCCACAAAGCCAGCTGCCTAGATTTTCACAGATTTATTAATTTATTTTCTCTTGAAGGCAGAGAACCTGCCAAAGAGAAAAGTCCAGTGTCCACAGTTTCTCACCACTCTTTGAGTTCAGCCAGCCCATGAAGAGGGAAACTGAGGGCACATCAAAGCCTGTGGCACTGTTCTTTCATGTAGCCATGTATTGGCAGATGTGCCACTCCAGAGGTGACACAGTTTATGATCACCTTGGGGGTAGGGGACGGAAAGACACATTGTGGACTTTCTTCTTTGCCCAGATGCCAAATTGCATTAAGCTCCTAAGAAATTGATTCTTTGAGACTTGTCAAGCATGGTTGGAACTGCCCAGCAGCTTCATTAATAAAAAATGAAAGGCAGGAGGGAAGAAGAGTCAAGAGAGATAGGAAAACAACCATACCCCCAAGCACTGAGTGGGTGCATGAGCCTTCTCCGTGAGGAAACAGGGCTATCAGTGTGATCTCTCTAGTGATTCCCTTCAGCTGAGCCCATCTCCTGTCTCCATATGCCCACTCCCCACAGGTACTGTCAGAAAGGCCCTGGGCACACCACTGAGGACAGAGGACTACTCCGTGGCCAAACCCCTAAAAGCCAAAGTGGATCTCTACAATAGCAGGGACTCATTTGGTCTAGAATCTTTTTAGGTCAACTGAGACCCAGCAACCACAAAATTTCCCCCAGCAGCCTGGACTTCACCTGAAATGTCAAATTGAGAGAAAGCAAACATCTCAGGTGATCTCACATGGATGGTGGGGTGTGAACAACTCCCGTGTTCGAATTAACAGGGAACCCATGGCAAAGGACTTCCCTCCCTTTGAGTTGTACAGCCTCTTGGACACAGGCACAGCAAGCACCTATATCACAGCCATTTAGGTGACAATTTCTCGCCCTGATAACTGCAATGGGTGAGTGTGTGATCCCCATTACGTAGTGTTAGTGGGAGCAGAAAGGCCCTGCTGCCTGCACCAGATGTCCACCAAGCCCCTTGCTATGGCAGGGGTTTCCCAACTCAGGGACTACGCACTTGGCAAAACAACATCTCCCTTCTCCTACAGTCCTTCTGAGAAGTAAGGAGCCAACTCTGCTTAAAAACATGTTTCAGGGAGAAAGAAAAATAGTCGGCATACTTTATTACACCATATCATAAGCTGGTGTAGAGGCTGGCAGGTCCTTTGGTTTACGGCAGCTTGCAGAAGGTAAAAATTCAACCAAACAGTAAAATACCAGAGCTGTGAGTGGATCCATTATTTTTTAACATGCCTTCAAGGAATAGAGCACTTCTTAGCCTAAATTTTTGTGCTGAGTGTATAAGTAGTCCTTTTTTTAAAGGATGTCTTCTGAACCAAAAATAAGAATGATTCTTCTTCTTAAAAGAGGATCATTTCATGTAAAGAGACTGTATGCAAAAGGATTGGGTTTTAGCTAAGATTTTTTTTTTTTTTAAATTTCTGTTTGCGATTTCAAAAAGTACTAACAGGGTGTTCAAGTAGCCCTGGTGATCCAATTGTTTTCAGATTTTTCTTTAGCCAAAGATGTCAGTCAAGATACAGCACTTAGACTGCAGGCAGTAAGAAAAGGTCATTAGTACTTTTTCATTTTTTGTTTTTGAGATGAAAACCAGGTATGTCTATTCATATTCCCTTTAAGATATTCCTTGAGTTACCTTAAACAATAAGCAAGAGAAATTTCTTCTTACTGACTGGTACAGCAGCCAAGAAGGTAGAGGTCTGGTGTCTACCCACAACCTTCGAGGTTCAGCTGAATACTTCATCAAACAGAAGAGTTTCTGGTGTACACAACTGGAGTATCTTGGACCACGCTGTTTCTGGTCAGGCCTGTAGCTTATTTATTTATGGCATTTTTAATAGATGGAACATCAATATTTGATGATGTCCTATGAATGATTAAAAATCAAGAAAAACAAGAACATGAAATACAAACATCTACTTTTAAGTGACGATGGGGCTGTGATATCCATAAATAAATTATTTGGTGGCCAGTTCCAGCTTTCTGAGTTTGAGTTAAATGAACAGGCACTTCAGTGGATTTACAGCATGTTTACAGCCATGTCTGTGGGAGCAGAATCTGACCAAGGGATTTCAAAGTGGAATCTAATGAAGTTATCCCAGAGCAGTGTGTGAATTTTTAGCTCCTTAGAAAAGGTATTATTTAAATAAATATATATATAATCTTTGGTTACAAAGGGACAAGTAAACTAAATTTAGATAGATGTGGATCTATTCTTGCTTTTTGGTTTCTTTGTGATAAAGAACAAAGATCTAGGTTTACCTCAAATAAATTTGCTCTAAAAATAGAAAAAAAGCTTTAAAAAGCTTTGAAAATGTGTGAAATGGTATACCTGAAAATAATTTTCCACAGCTGAAGACTTCTTTATGATTTTTATGCTCATATTTTAATTGACAGGTAACATTCACTAGATTTGTTGTTGTTGTTTAGCTGTCTATTAAACAAAAGGTCTTTCTTAGCCAGTAGGAAACACTCATTTTCTCTGCAGAAGTGAAAGGAGATAAAGGCCACAGTATCATATCTGTGTATAATAATAGCCTAGAAGAGTTAATTGCCTAAAATGACAAAAGACAAGATATGGAGGTAACCCTAATATCATAGTTTCACAGATGTGGACTGCTTCCCAGAGAAATAGAGTAATTGAGTGAGTCTACCAATGCAATGACTGAATATACTTCTCATCTATCCTCTGTCTCTGGCAACAAGTCCTTTGTTCCGGCACAGTTTGAAGAGCATGAAACTCTGTAAAAACCCACCTTCTAGTCTCTTTGTGGATAACCGGACACCAGGGAAGCACAAGTGTGAAAACAGAGAGACAGCAGACAGAGAACTAGGTTTTAGTGCATCTCAAGTTAAAACTTCTGAGAGATTTTATGTTAAAACCCAACAAACTACTAAGGACAAAGCAAGAGAAACTGCAGTCACCTCTAAACGAAGATACCATGAGCCAAAATTCAGATTTTGCCTGACATGGTTTGAATCAGCACAGTCATAGTAACAAATTGAGTATTTCCTTTCTAAATCCAAAATTAACTTTTTTCAAATATGTTTGTGTGCATTTGTGTATGTTTGTAGTTTAAGAAACAAAAATAACTATATTAGTACAAGTAGGTATATATATAAGTGTGGGAATTTAACAAGTGAATTTTGTCATCTCTTTCTCAGCACTAAGTAGATGTCGTCTCTTGCTTGCTTGCTTGTGCTTTTTTACTGCTTTGTGAGTATATTTCTGAAAAGTACCTTAGTCATCTCTGACTTTTCTAGACCCTGTAAGTTGTTCATGAACTATTTGTTGCTCCAGTGAATTTACCTGTTTGCCTCACTTTTTGTGTGTGTGTATGTTCCAGTAGGACATTGCAGATGTGCTAGTTTTAACAATAGGAGAGTTTGATGTGTAGATCTCAAACACCACTATGAGGTTGTATGGGTCATTCTTTCACAGCAGATAATACAGGGATGTGGATATGAGACGTGACCAAGAGCTGACAGCTAATTAATAGATCAACCATGAGAAAGTTGAGGTCTCTTGACTACCAGATCACTGCCAAAAATGTTCCAATAGCTCTATGAGCATCGGAATCACAACAAAGTACAAACTAAAGTACCAGTCCTTAAATAAAGGGACATGGATTTTGCTTAACTAGCAGCATCTCTTTTGTCCCTTCTATAGATTGTAGGCTTCTGAGAGATCCAGTCAGCTACAGCATCATTATTTTTATGTGCAGTATCATCCTCAGTGAGGGATGGGGACCCCACGTGACAGATCCAGCATGTACCCTGACATAAAGATGTCCCCTGACACCTAGATTTCTATTAAGGGGAAACATAACCCCCATTTTTAAAA
>NW_010102422.1:0-8239 GCF_000699245.1 Pterocles gutturalis
TACCATAAAGCATTTGGCGCACAGATTCTCAGACTCTCGTGCCCACCCCATAGGGTCAGGGGTGCAGCCCTAAGCAGACAGGGACCGCAAGGAGCACACAAATACGGTGCCTAAGCACGGCAGGGCACTGCTTCCCACCAGGTCCTGGGGACAGATAGGTTTTGTGAGGGTTCCCCCAGGCAGCCCTTTTTAGCTGCAGGAGAGGAAGGGACTCCCCTGCTTGTCTGCTCCCCCAGCCAGCAGCTGTGGGTGGAGACAGAGGCAGGATGCTGACACCCGTGCTGAGGTACCAGCTTGGGGCTGCAGAGACAGTAAGTGGTTTCAAATCCACATTGATGCCATGCTCACGATACAGTCCAAGGTGTGAATATCCCAGAGTTGACAACTCTGGAGAACTGTCATAGAAGCGGAGTGTTTCTGCGTGCCATGTCTCAGGGCTAGCTACCTGTACTTCACCCCCCACACCCCGCTGCCAACGCAGAGCGTCACTAAAAATTACATCCATCCCATGAAACATGCTCCATTCTTCTTCTAATCTGACCCATGAGAAACAAATAGCCCCAGCATTTCTTAAAGGCAGGAGCACCTTAAAACCAACTTGCTTCCAACCTACATAAAAAATTATTTGTTTATTACGCCTTCATGACAAGTTTGACAGTAAATTAAAATATACACTTCTAAACATACTGAATCTTTTTTACTTTGCAATTAAATATTCCCTCTAAACGCACAGCAGTATATAATTTCAAATCCTTGTTTGGCAACATAAGACATTTATTGAGTTATTAATAGCTTACCTTATTTTGCACATTGGTCCATGTCAACTACCAACTAACAGACACAAGAAAGAAATATAGCTGCAGATCTACTCCACTCTACAGCAATAATAACCTTTAAACTATTTGCGCCTATTGGATTTGTCACAAAATAGAAGTTTATTAATGTCACAAGTCTAGTAATTTTTATAACTGTTTGACAGACTTCGCTGAAAACCTTTTTTAGAACAAATGTTATTTGCAGATATATTATAGTGTTACATTTACTAAGAAACAAGTTAATATGTTCTCATTTTTTCCATTCCTTTGCTCAAAACGATGTGGCAGGTTGCATCTTTTGCCTCCCGTATTTTACTGTCAATTTGGGATTTTAACCAAAAAATTGTCATTTGTAATCACATGCAACAAATAATACTGAGAAACATAATTAGGTATATGGAGGGGAAAAAAGGAAAAAAGGGGAAAAAAGAAAACAAACCCTGTGCTCGGAGTATCAAAGTTATTTTTACAGACTAAAATGAGTAAGATTACTCTGCAGTGTGGACAAACCATTTAATTCTAGAAAGCTGTCACAATATTGCACAGATACGCTTTCGTGTTCAGCGCTGCTCTTATAACAAAACTACGGACACATGAGATTAAAAAAGCTGTTTCCTACTCTTGTTTTAATAACTTATTTTTCTGTGCAGGTTGACTTCTCTTTCAGAGCCTACCTTAACTAAAGATTAGGAACAGCCTCTAATACCCACCTCCACTTATTCACCGCCAATTTATACCTATTTGGTTTTCACAAAAATAGCTATTCTACATTTTGATGCTTTTCCTCATCTTTCTCCGTAGTTGCCATTTACAGACTGGCAATGTATTTCCTCTTTAAATACCCTTTGACAGACTAAAGAGCAAGACACTTTCCCCATCCCCATACTAATCTGTCAGTTAATATTTACTAGATAAGGATTATCTGAATGGTACTTGACTTATCCCTTCTAATAAATTTTCTTAGAAAATGTTCCTTGTTTTGACAAAAGGAATTATTACATAAAACCAGGTAACATTTTTAAAATCTCATGATTGCTAGTTCTGATATTGCTATTCTCTCAAGAATTGCTATTCCAGTTGGGTGCTGGAAACACAACACATTCTCATTGACTAATTATTTACATATCCTGCAGGAGTATTCTTGTTGTTACAAAACATGTTTCATATTTTCTTCCTAATCCAAGCTTTTGTTGTAAGCATACTTAGAGAAACATAGGAAAAGATAAAGCAAAGTTCAACAGAACATGAAATCAGCACAGGAAATGCTGTCTTCAAAATCTCACCAATTAAATACTTTTGAAAGTAAATATAAACCTACTCTACCACTTAATTTCTAGATTAGGTCCATTTGCCATCTCTTGTCTTATACATATGATTTTTTGTTATTTAAGGCTTTGATACCTTTCTGAATTGTGTGCATAGCACCTAGCACTCCGTGATCCATGTCTTTCCCTTCTTTATCAAAGTATTAATACTAATCTGTACCTAGAAATAGGATCTTTGCATTGAGAACACTTCATATTCAGTGTCAGCTTAGTTACTGCTTTCAAGAAAGGAAAGTAAGAACTCTCTGGTGTTGCAATAACGCAGTGAGCATCATCACATCATCTAAAATGTTGCTGGACACACAGCAGATGAAATAGGCATTGTTCCATGAGTTTATTCTCATACTTCTTTGTTATTAACGTAATGGATCATTAAATCAATTTCTAAAACGCATTCTGGTACCACATGCAGGTTGTATGTAAACTGCATTGTCAAAGACCAGCTAATTCTACCTGACTGCAGTCCATGTATTTCTATGTTTATACAGAAACTATGGGTGGCATGCTTTGCACTGTCTCTTATTAACCAATATCCTGCCAGGTGTTTATAATTTAGATAAAATTTAACCTCGTGGACTGAAAGTTTCCCTTTTTTGGTGTCTCAAGTAAACCCAAGGTAAAAATAAAGAAGGGTGGAATTTCAGTCCACATAGTTCAGACCCTTTTGAGTCTATACTTGAGTGGTATCTACTGTCTTAATGATTTTTAGCTTTTTGCCATTTCCATAAAACTCTTCCTAAGTTTAACTAAAAATGGTATTTGCATGCAATTATAAACGCAAGTGTCAAACAATCATTTTAACAGGCACCGTTACCAGCTCTGACTACAGTTTATTTTCAGATTGCTACTTAAGCATGCAGTCATTGGAACTCTGGTCAGGGGACTATTGAGCTGCTGCATTCTGTAAATATGATAAATATGGTGAATACAGTATGCGAATAGAGTGCTCGCCATAGTTCAATTGCGCACAACTGCATTTTGACTCATCTCTAAACCAAGCACGTCGCTACCGCCGTGGTAAGGAATACAGATTATCTGCACAGCCAATGTTTCGATGTGTCCAGCATCAAATCAAGAAAAGATACCAAACTGATAACCTGAACAACATCAGAACATCCCACAAAAGATTAAAAACAACAGACAAAACCCAATAAAGCCTTTCATAATGATATTAATGTCAACTTTATCTCTGAGAAGTCGCACCAGGAGCTTATTTAAATAGTTGCAATATTTCAGGCACTCACAGAGCGCTCTTCATAACTGTAAACCTAATTAAATAAAGGGTTGGAGAGAACATTTCAGATTTTGCCATCTGCTGTGACTTCATGTACTTATCAAGATATAATTTTAACAAGCTAGAAACATATGAAAGGTGAAAGTAATGCCACAGCATCCAACTGGTTTACACAGCCGTGCTGAAATGCAGGGGGACGTGTGCTGCAAGCAGCCTCCTCACTCACTCGTACTTCTGCTGCACCTAGTTTGCGTGGCACGGTGAGCAACTGCATGCCACTCATCTACTCTCTGCCCAGACTAATGAGTCTGAACAAACAGCTGACAAGGATCCAGTCTATAACCCTGATAACCGCTAGGAAAAAGACCTCCTGGAGCACAGTCTGCTGCAGGGAGCCTTATCAGGACCCTGGCCATACTGAGGGACCACTCCCTTTCACCACGTCTGGCAAAAGACCGGAGGTCAGTCTCACATGTGATTTGGCATCCACATTTACAGGTCACTGTGGGCAAATCTTGGAGCTTTTCTGCTTCTCAGTGATGCCGTAGTAGTCTCCATGTTCTTCCACAACCACCCACACATGAGCATGTCCTCCCCATGAGAACGCTATGTGACACTGAAGCATGTCCTCAAAAATATATTCAACTTGACATCTAATAGCTCTTTAAAGTCCTTCAGTATCACTACCAGCAATGTGCTGTATCTTTTCTTTCCCAACACCACCATGTTACTAAGTGCTCCAAAGACAGAGTTAAGTCCTGTACAGAGATACCAAATACGAAGCCTGAAGCTCTTGAGCCCTGTAATGCCACTACAACCATGTATCTGCCCACGTCTGGCCTGTGTGTCATGAAAAACAGTTCTGACATTTCTTCTGGTATTTCTAGAATCAGGATGGCCTCAAGGGGATTTCTCTGGCAGTGATGAAGGGATTTATCTCTCTTGTGAAAGCAAGTATAGTAGCTCCCGTGTGCTTCCATGTCCTATCACTTTTGGCACTACCTGGAAGGACAAGACTACATAGTGGTGGCCAGCCTTTCACAGGATCATACAATCACCTAAGTGCTGCCCGGAAGGGACCTTTGGAGGTCTCTAAGTCTAACTGGAGCTGAACTGCCAACAAAGGTCAGCTGTGGCACTGCGTAGCCAGCTCCTGAAGCCTTCAAGGTTTTGCTCAGTCCTCTCCTGACACAAGTCCCTGTGTTACTAGGTCCCAATTTTTCAAAGACTTACTGTACGCAGTCACCCACCTCCACCTTACAGGACTCAGGTTATTCCGGAAACAGCACAAGCCCCTGTGCTACAGGTCTCTGAGATGCCACAGAAAACCCTTCAAGCACATCCAGACTTTTTTTCCTGGACTGGTTAATAAAAAGTTGTATTCATTGCAAACAGTACACAGCTAATAGACTCAGAAGCAGACAAGCCTTCATGTTGTTAGCACTGCTCTTAAGGCAGACCCCTCAGCCCTGCATTCCTTTAATTAATCCTGGATATGCAGATAACTTGAGGTTGGTCTTCCAAGGGCAATACCTGCCTTCCGCACGTGGGACTAAATGTGGCCCATCACTTAAACCAGCATAAGGGTGGACGGGTACAATTTCATTTTCTCCTTTCAACTCGTAAGAGATCTCTATAGCCTGCTCTAGTGACCCACTTCTAGGTAAATGTCAAGAGACAGAAAACAAGCAAAGGTTTAGAGAGGTACACAAAAGACTGTAGGAAGTCCCTGTGCTATACTGCATCTGTGGTGAGCCCTCCAAGGACAGAAAGGAGACCCACAGGGATATGCCCATCTTCTGAGTCCATTGTCCCAGGCTTCTCCATGGATGACGCAAAACCTGTGGATTTTCTAAGAGCTGGAGCACACTATGGGTTCTCCAGTATGTAACATACTCCACTAATGTGCCAGTGACTAATGGCTTTGGGCCTCAGCTATTCAAAGCCACATACTATACCAACATACTCAAACTTTTTCTGAAAAGTAACAGAGGAATACAGTGCTTAATCCTGCACCAGTCCTATTCTAGAATATTTAAACAAGTTTTCAGAGAAAAAATATTTCCACTGGCTTTAGAGAAGTATCCAGAAGTAGAGCAATGCTAAAGTGAGCTACTGTCATGCTCTCAGCGCAATGACTGCAATGTATCCCAACATCATTGCTGGAGTGCAATATGCAGAGTCTCTCCTCCCAATTACATGGTTTATAATTTTTTTCCTTCATGTACTGACGAGGCACAGTTAATCATGTCTCAAAAACCGCACACAACTTATATTGCACTATATATAATTATAAGCTATAGCTAAAACAAAGCAGTATACAAAATGATGCACACAAATACTGTTAATGTTGCAGCATAAGTGAATTAAAAATGGGATGTTTTCCTGCAAATGTGTAATTTCTGAAGCAGTATTTCCATGCCTTTTTTTGGTCACTTTTTAAAGAATAATCCATACAAAGAAGTGAAAACTCAGCAAGTTCCGGCTTTAAAGCATTCTATAAATCGCTCCTTCTGGGAGTGTGACTGTACTTTGTCCAGGAAAAAGAAATCTGAGTTCCATCTGAGTAATTATTAACACTCACTCGTCTGTGTGCAGACTGGTGCAAGTAGCTCTTAATCGATACAAACACTTACAGCACCAATCCCTGTTCGACAGCTACAGAGTGCTGCACTGCTCTTCCTCGCCCTTCCCTAAAGAAAGAAACTCCCTTCCTGCATTTTACTGACTTTGTGGGATAAACTCTGCATTGGCAAAATAAAATCTTGACAGCCAACCACATTCTTGGAAGGTGCCATCTTACAACACGGTGGGCTTCTGTCAAAAGAGATGGTCCCTGTCCCCTGCCATCAAACTAGCACCTCCTAGCCTAGATGACAAAGGGTTATTTTTTCTGTCAGTCTTCTGCCAAGCCCCCAGGACTGCCTCTCTGTGGAATCGGGTACCAGCAGAGTTACTGAGGGCAAGTCCAGGTGAAAAAGCTGGGAGCATGACAGCCCCTCTTCGCTTCAGCCCACAGGTCCTCCACATCAGGTACCTGAAGTTTCCCAAGTTAAACACAGATGCAGGTGTAAATCCAACCAAAGCAAAGCAAACTGTCCATTATGACAGGTTGTAAAGACAAAGGAGTTACAGTCCAGGCAACAATGCCTATCTCTGCATTTCCCAAAGTTTCACCTTGCTAAAAATAAAAACGGGAGTAAAAAACAGGCTACCTCTGGGAACATTTAACCAAGTTAAGACTGAATTTGGTAAGATTAGAGTCACAAGCCAATGCACATTTCCCCCTGCCATTTATACAAATGTGTGAGTCTCTTAACTACGATATGTTTCATACTGATGCACATGGCCATCAACTCATAGAGCCCCCACTTCTGAGTGCTTTACATACGTATCCTCACATGATCCCTTTGGAAAGAGGATTATCTCTACTTCACAGGTGGGAAAGAGCAATATAGTGAAGTGACTACACCTGAAGTCAGTGGCAAAACCTGGAAACTAAACTTGGATCACCTCTCCTTAGCCTAAGTGCTCTAACTGTGAAATATTCCCCCCCCCATAATTATAAAACACTTCAATACTAGGCATATTTTAATAATCTTGTCAGATTTTATAGAAAATTTGACATTTATAGAAATTCATAGAAAATTTGAAAAAGTAGTAACATCAATTTTCTCTGCTCTGTGATGCTTTAGGATTTTCATGGGCATGTATTACAGAAATAAACCCTACACTTCTTACCGCAGCTGGGGGTTTGTTACCATTTGTAACACAAACCTAGAAACAGGAGAAATATCTAGTCATTCCACAGCTCGTAAAGTCTAGCTATGAAAAGCACCTGAGCTCCAGGCCATTTCATTACACAGGCTTACTCTTCCTTCCTCAGGTTTATTTTCACTCATCTTTGAATGCAGATCTGGGATTGTGACTGACTTGTAACTCTATCACGGAGTCACTGCAGGGGTTTTGGAGAGCCTGCACAGAAGAGGATTAAATCAATGAGGAACATCGATTTTAACAACACACACAAAATCATGGAGCAGATAAAAAGATGTTTTCCAAGGACAGATTCTGCACGTGCACAGGGCAGGCACCTATCTGCCACACATGGCTGAGAACAGCCACACCTGACATACCACTCCTCAGTTTGACTTTTAACTGGGACAAGTCAGACGGGCACCTTGACCCTGTTTCAGAAGAGGAATCACCTGAACACCTTAAGTGCGTTGCCCACTTGCCTGTTTCATGCAGTGCAATAGGGACTGCAAATTCATTTGCACCAAAGCACACCTACGCTTTTCCCTAGCTTATGCTCTTTCAATTCCCAGTGCAGTGCTGGTTTCACTGACAGCCACGTTAGGTAACAGTACCACACCCTTCCCGCGCAGCTTGTCCTGCAGCTTCCAGGATCTTCTCCATTACCGCTGTTTCCAGCCGGAGTTAAAGACCAACTCTGTGGAGTGCTCGGTACCCTCCAGAAATGACTCTGTAGAGTATGACTGAGACCAGACCCAAGCCACATGCTTTCAAAAATACGATGATATTCAACAGAAACCTGGTGTTCCATGTACAAGTGAGATGACTGGATCCTGTGTACATTAAATTTAACATATATTTTGAGCCGTTCAGGTAGCACAATCACCGCAGCCCCTGAAGTTCTCCCTGTTTAACTGCGGAGTAGCTGCATGTGGCAGTCCTTCCATCCTCCCATCTCCCTTTGCGCCTAATGTCAGCGTTACCTTTCGTGACAGCTACAGGGAAAGATAATTTGTAAACTGGAAATTGTATGTGAAGGACTGAATATGTCAAGGAAAATAAGAGATCTTTGGTGACTCTCATCATAGAATCATAAAGGTTGGAAAAGA
>NW_010102423.1:0-4163 GCF_000699245.1 Pterocles gutturalis
CCGTCCCTGCTCTGCGCAGGCACTCGAAATGCCCTGTAGTTTGTTCTAGTTGGCTTTTGCAGCTTCCTGGGTATAAACAATATGAAGGAAAGGAGGACTGGGACCCCTGGCAAGGCTTTCTGCCAGAGCTGGCGGAGTAGATAGACCTGCTGGCTTCGGTCACATTCCTAAGGGAGGTTTGTATTCAAGCTGCATGTTGCAGCCTGGAAGCCACAGAGCTCCGTTCCTTGCCAAATGGAGACAATATTTTGAGATCCAGTTATGACGAACCTAAATAATCTCCCCTGATCTCACTAAAGTGTGTCATCCTAAATCAGAAAGGATACATTTGGCCATTTCCTATAATTGCAGGTTTTAGCTCTGATACTTTTCTTGGCCTCAGATAAAACAGAGAGAACACTTTAATTTCTTTTTAAAAAAAAAAAAAAAAAAAAAAAGCTTGAAAGTGGGCTGCCAATGTCCTTCTCTGTCTGACAAAGTGAAGTGTCCTTGAAAGTATTTTCACCAGTGCTCTTTCTTCCTTCCCCTTCATTTAAACAAGCTGACACCTTACCAACTTCTGGTCTCAACAGACCTTAGAATGTCACCCAGATTCCACATCTTCACTGCAACCCTCCTGCAGGTGAAATGTTTGCCGCACCTTTTACCAGACATGAGGAGAAAAGCCACAGCCTCTAATCAACTTTGAATGACACTGGAAAGTGAAGAGTGAGCCTGATTCAGAGATCATTAAGTCTTTTTCCTCAGCTTCCACTGGATCCTTTTGACGAAGGTTTTGTGACAGAGGGCATCAGATGCCGGGGCTTCTCTTCCCAACTCCCTTAGTCTTTCTGAGTACATATGGGCAAGTGATCATCAAATGCAGAGATATGACATAGTGAAATTTTGTCTCTGGCTTGACTCATTACAAAACTATTCTCCTTGTGTCTCCTATTGACTATTTTGTAAGCTGTACAGTTTACACATATAAATTGAAAATAATTTTTCAATGTACTATTGTTCATTGATGAGCCAATTATTATCATTAAACAGCTTTCCTCCCCTTAGTAAAATACAAGGGCATTGAGATATCTACCTCTGTCTTTATGTTGGGAGCTGCCTCAGATATGTTCATAACATTTTATTTACAACATAACTTCACAGCCGGTAGTGCAATAAGACATTGCTATCTTTTGCTTTATTAGTCTACTAATCTGGCATTTCTCAAGCCTGATTCACACCATTTCTTGGCAGTTGGATAGTAGGTAGGTATATCAGCAAGGCTTCATTTGCTTTTCTCAGATCTGCCACCGTGCATATATATTATGGAGTACTACAGACAGCAGAACTCTCCAGCTAGCTCAGGTTCATGCCCCACGTAGCTGTTCATCCCTCTGAATTTTTATTAAACTTTGAAGTTTTGCTGTAGGCTTCCCTGAGTTTAATTATGTGTTTCACGATCTGTGTCATGAACAATATTCCCAGAATATCCTTAGGGTAATGAAATGGCTCATATGGGAGGGATCCCACAGAAGGTGGGTTGATTCTGGTAGTCTGCCTCTGGGCTAACAGCACAGGAAAACATGATATTTTCCAAATCTGTTAACAAGCATCTTGATGTGTCCAAATATTTATTGCCCTTGGGAGGTATTATGGCCTGTTGCTAACCTAGTTAAGTGAAGACGAAGAGGAACTGGGATAAAAACTTCAGGGTGGCCGACACCTGCATTAGAGCAAATTGAGGTTTGCTCCAAAGAAATGCAAACCTGGTGATAGCTTTTAATCTTTTCCCTCATGTTTCCTTGCTTTCCTTACTGCTGCCTCCTGAAATGCTGCAGGGCCAGGATGGCAGCAGAAGGTGTGTGGGGACGCTTGTGTTGGGTGTCAGAAAAGTGAGGTTTTGGCGGAAGCCCAGAAGAGCCTGTGTGGTTCCAGAACCTTCCTCAAGCCTGGGCTGGGGGCTGGCCTGACTGGCAGGGAGGGGGTGCTGATTGTCTCTCTTGAAACCTTTTCTTCATCTGAGCTCACATGTTGTATCTGATGTATTTTATTCTAATGTGCTGGTTTATGTTCTGTTAAAATATAGCTTTAGTGGTATAGAGCCTATAGGTGCTTTTGGCTTGTAGTTAGAAGAAGTTTTTCCTTAAGGAACCAGGCAGGAGTACTGGGTGCCTGGTGATCCTGTCATACAGAGAAAGTCCCAAAATAAATATTCTTTCTTCCTTGTCTGTAATAATGATGATAATAGAGCTTCTCTCTTCTATGATTTTAGGTCTCTTATCTAATAAATCTATCTGTGAAGTACTTGGTCTGTTAAGGCAGAAATCTCTTTTGATCAATTTATTTTTTTTATCAGAAGATAGTTATTCTGGGGCAGGTTGTCTATCTTTTAATTAGCAGAAAAAAACATCAAAGATTTTGGACTCCATCCAGCGTAGAATAAGAGCATTCTGAAATGTTGAGATTTTAGCAAGAAAACTGCCTCAGTCCAAAGGGAAATTCATGGCCAAATGAACGTGCTGACTGAGGGACAGCACAAACTCCCTGGGACGAGTACAAGGGGAGAGAAATACTTCTGAGGAGGAAGGATGATGTGAGTTAGAGCATATAGCCTTCCCACAGCAGAAGTCTTGCCTGAGGAGCTGAACTTCAAAAACATTTCCTGCAGATAGTCTTCCACATCAGACAGTGGCTGAGGAAAAGTCTTGGGAGGAAGTTGAAAGAAAAATAATCTTTTTCAGGGGTAGGAGAGTCAACGGCAGCTCTGACTCAACTGTGTCTGTGTTTTTATTTGTTTGTAAAGAATAGCTCACATAATGATGAAATTGATTTTGTGTCACATTTTTGTCTTCTGGCACTTTGGGCAGTAGGTCTTGAAACTGTAACAAAATCTCATATACTTTTCCAGGAATTAGTAATTAAACCTGCCCAAATGATGGTGAGGATGGAAGTTGTTTTGGAATATCTTGACTATGCAGAGAAAAAAGGCAAGCTCATCATTGAAATTGTTTGTAAAGAAAAGAAAATAAATAAAACCTGCTGATGGCCCAGGGAATATATACTTAGTAGCTCAGTTTAATAATGGACAGAGTGGGATTTAGGCAAAAGTTTAAAGGCCAATCCACAACAACTAATGGAATCAGCAAACTGATAGAGTGAAACAAGGAGTTTGTGGGAAATGTATACAATTTTCACTTAATTCCTTTAAAGATAGTAACAGGCCTGGAAATGTAATACATACTGATTCAGCAGTAATGATTATCAGATGCTGATGGAAGCAACAAAAATGAGCTATTACACAAATCTTAGTAAACATTTATGAAGTTATTTAGAAATGATAGTGCCTTCTATAGGAATTACTGAATGAGAACATATTTTCTAAGATTCATCAGTAGTTAGAATTGAGTTCAGATAGGCGCTTGAAGACATGCCTGTGTAGTTGACATTTACCACTCCCCATGAATAAGGTTGGATTTTTTGTTTAATAATTTTGTCACACAAAGGGAAGTAGGAAAAAGTTAGCTGTGTTATAAGGGAAAAAGAGAATAAAAAGACTGAAAGAGGCAGAAAAAGGAAATAAGGGAAAACAGCTCACCCCTCAAACAAGAGGGTTGCTTTCTCATAGGTAGCAACCATGAGAATAAAAATGTATCACTTGCATAGAGGAAGAGAGAAAGACTGTGAAGATATAAGGGCTCTTAAAGTTTGCATATTCCATGGAACTTTATTATAAGAATATATATAAACTTGATAATAAAAAACCCTACACATTTCTTTGTGTAGATCACTAAGTCCCTCAGTTGTAATCTGATCTGATGTCCATATACGGCTGATGTAATGATTGAGTAGAAATCCAGTCTGATCTGCACTGGTTCATGGTTAGAATCAGTTTGTGGAATATGAGGCTTTAAAGTCTGATCCAAAAACTTCCAGAAAAAGCAGGAAATAATGAGGTGTTTCAGTTCCTACCCACCCTTCTGCACTAACAGACAATATAGAACAAAGTACATGTTTACTGAGACTGATTTCAGTGTTTGTCATCTATTACTCTAAAAAGAGTCATGAAGGAATATCAATACCGGTATCCTAAGAAGCATTCAGAAGCCTTTTATTTGTGTATGGAAGATCTGGCATTTAATGACTGGGAACACTCTTACTTGAAACAGAGCATATTTTGTAACACC
>NW_010102424.1:0-7736 GCF_000699245.1 Pterocles gutturalis
TCCTCTGGACCCTCTCCAACAGCTCGACAGCCTTCCTGTGCTTACGACCCCAGAGCTGGATGCAGCACTGCAGGGAGGGTCTCACGAGAGCAGAGCAGAGGGGGAGAATCCCCTCACTCACCCTCCTGGCCACCCCTCTCTTGATGCAGCCCAGGACACGGTTGGTTTCTGGGCCGCGATTGCACACTGACGACTCATGTTGAGTTTTTCATCTACCGACACCCCCACATCCTTCTCCTCAGGGCTGCTCTCAATCCATTCTTAATTGCAAAGTCCTAATGCTGGCCCATGGAGCTGGTGTGGGCAGCTCAGGGCTGTGCCAGGGCAGCTCAGGGCGGTGTCAGGCCAGCAGGCTGCAGAGCCCGTGCCCGGCTGGAGCAGTGTGGCCAGGGAGCACAGCTTGCTCCTGGGTCTGTCCCCAGGCACCGCAGCCAGGGCAGGTGTGCACCTGAATGTCTCTGGGTAAGGCTGTTCCTAATGGGGTGAAGGGCCCTTTTGTGCTATGGAAAACACAGATTTTGCAATATTAGGGACTTGTACGAGAATGAGAACCGATTTGCATGTTCATCCACATAAATGTGCATGCATCTTCTACTTGCATGTGCGATAATGGATACAGTAAAATTAAAGCTATTTGATGGCTTCCTTCAGTGTAATATTTAACATTCAGGACTATTTAAAAACAGGAAGAGGTATAGACTTCAAAGCTGGATTTGCTCATCCCAGCACTATGGCCACGTCAGAAGCTATATATATGTTTAACATGATACAGATCTACCGACCAAGCCCTACATGTTTAAGTGAAGGAACAGAATGCGAAAGTGAAGGCTTATATACCCTCCTCCCCAAGCTCAAACTAGAAGCAATCAGTGGGCGATAATTCTTCTTATCATTCCACTTTCATTAAATAATCACCAGCATGTGAAAATATACTAGAGAAACAGAAATAGCATAATTGCTTTGCCATGATACAGATGTATTTATAGTAGATACTGCAAAAAAATACCTATTATATTGATCTAACAGTTTAGCTTTAGTCTTGACACTAAAAATCGTTCTTTACCGGTCAAAAGATAAAATTGATTGTCTGTGACATGTTTGCACATATGGCATTTGGCTTGATCCAGTTTCTGCCTGAATCAAATAGCTGAACCCAGAGTGAAGGCACAGTCCGGAGAGCTGCGTGAGTGTCTGTCCCAGCTAACCCATGAAGAAAAGCAAGCCAGGGTTTGTCTGTTTCCTACATGAAGGCAGGAGACGAAACCACTTCAAGCCAATACTTATCGTGAGTAGTTTTGATTTGGTATTATGTCTTTGTATTCAAATGGTAAATTGTTCTGTGAAGCAAGGACCTTTAAAGGACACAGTTGTGGTGTTTGCTCCCCTTCTTTGGGAAATAGCCTGCCAGGTTCTAAAGTGTTTTGCAGTTAAAGGCAGGTTAATGTGTCCACTGAAACAGTTAGCAGTGTCTTTATTTTTTTTTTTTTTAGTAATAATGGTGATTTCTCAGAATCTACTTTTGGTTTTTTTTCTACACTAGCTTTGAATTGGGAAACATAGCCATGAATTCATGTTTCAAATATGATCCGAAGAATAATTAGTAACTTGTAATATAGGTTTACAAATAAAATGTTCCATCTTTCATAACCATGCTCTAATGGTTATTATTTCAACCACCTTCAGTCAGGCAGAACTCCTGGATCCATTTGAAAAGTTTAACCTTTGTTACAAGTTCAAATGAGTTGCAGATGTGAAAAAACTCACCTTTTTGATACACCCACAAATAAACTTGAGACGCAATCTAAGTGCAAACAAATGCGGTACCTTTTGTGATAGAGAATATGAAAGCACAGCTACCCAAATTGTAAATGGATTTATTCTCAGAACTTCCGTTTGACATTCTGGGCTGACAATGCAAAGTCATTTTGACATTTCCCATTGAACCAAAAAAAATGGTTGGCCTACGCTGCCGTCGGTGTGTACTGCGTTCTCCCTCCTCAAGGCACAGTGCAGACTCTCTGCTCCAAACCTCCCTCTCATGAGACCCGTGAGTTTGGGCCTTTATGTGGATTCGGGACAGCAAAGAACATAGAACTTCCTTGTTAAAATATTATATTTTGATAAGTTTTCATAAAAAGCATTAAATGAATGTTTAACCAAGACTTTAATTGGGGGAGGAGGAGAAAGCTAGATACTTACTCATGCATGTGATTGTTTTGAAAGTCATTGGATTGCAAACCAGAGAATAGACCTGTGTTCCTAGGAGTTAAAATCTTAAGTAATGCTGAATATAATTAAGACGAGGTAGCCTTTCCACACTGCATATACTCTGCCTGTCCTGACTTCACCGTAATGTTTGACCAGGAACACGTCCAGCTGCAAAAGTGATGCCCTTCAGCATGTAAATAAGGTGTGTATCTTAAAGACAATTGGGACATGGTCAAAGACTATAACATCGTTGCTAAATGCAAAGAAAATTGCCACCAAGCTAAGAAGATGGAAATACCTGTAGCCTGAAATACATAATCATAGAATGGTTTGGGTTGGAAGGGACCTTAAAGATCATCCAGTTCTACTCCCTGCCATGGGCAGGGACACCTCCTACTAGCCCAGGTTGCTCAAACACTTCAGACTTACTTTCCATACATCTGACAGCACAGGTTATTGATTTATCTCCTATTTTATACACTAGAATAGAGCATGTGTGTATGTTTTTAGGTACGTACTTATCTGTTTATGCAAAATGATTTATTGCTGCTAAGATGTACCTAAATAAAGGTAAGATACCCTGCTCAGTGGCTAATAGGGTTTAGCCTGCAAGGTTTTGAGTGCACAGAAAAGATGAGGAGTGTCTCAAGGTCCCTCCCTTTGAATCAGTGGGAGGGGACTTTTTTTTTTCCCTGCCTTGGAATTTGCTCAGGATGTTGCAGATCCTAATGTCTTAGGACATTAAGATCTGTTCAATTCCACAGGTGCATTAAGTCTGTAGATACATTGGCTGAGGAACAAACCTTTGCACCAGTTGTTTTTTATTTGTCTGGTGATAGACATCAGTGAAACAAGGTAAGTGGACTGGATTATCACAAATAATTTCTGAAGGAAATTTGAGTCTGCTGAGCGAGAACTGGGTACAGACATTTTTTGGAAGAACATTATGCATACTATACACCACCTGGGGGGAAGATTAGAAATGCTCTTTTATTGAAAAAATAAAAAGCAACAAAGAAAATGTTGATTGCATCATATAAGACGTTTGTTCTGCCTTTGCCTCATCATTGCTAGAACCAGTGGAGAGACAGAGTTTTTAGACTTGAAAGACTTATAATAGAGAGAAAACAAGTGCATAGATGTATAATTAAAAAAAAAAAAAGGCTACAAAAGGCAGATAAAAAAATTTCAATTCACTTGGCCAAGGGGGGAGCAGGGTTCATTGTAACTGAACCATTGTAAATGCAGAACCGATGGAAAGACTGTTCTTTCCATGTAAAAACCTCAACTGTTGGATTCAGCAGTGGAAGTTACATTTGGGGTCAGCCTCTTTGTCTGGGTATGGAAGGGAATCTTTTAAAATACCTAGAAAACAAATATATCCAGAGATATAATATTAAATGCACAGAAAGTACATGATCAACTCTCCGGTTTCAGAGAACCAATTATTAAATTTTCAGAGAAAATTTTTTCTGGAGACATGTCTCAGAAATTGTTCACTGTGTACTTTTTTTGCCTGTATTAATAGCAAAAATACTAGACTAGATGGACAACAGCATGTCTTGATTTCTCCTGGCCCAATGTTTTGAAGTAGATGCATGCCTTAATGTTTTTAAATACTTGGTAGTCTAAGGCTCTAGTGAGATCTTCTAAACTGCTGGAGCATTCAATTAATACCAAAATCAACAATAACAGAAGGGATTGTTTTCTGCAGGTCTTAATGTTATGCCTCTGGGAATACCTAGAACCAGATTAAAAGCTGATGTAAATTACCAAAATACTATATAATGCTATCACGATTCCTGCTAGAGCTTATAAATTACTGTTGTTTGGTCATGGTCCTGTTTATCTAGATTTAAGCCTAAGGTATCCCCATAAAAATATCATGCGTCATTTTACTTGATTCAGCCCTTTTCAAATGCTGCATGAAATCCTTTCCCCTTTCTGAAGCCCAGGGAAAAAAACCCTGACACCAGTAAATTAAGGAATTTACCCAGTTCTTCAGCGCAGGATTGTTCCTGAATGTGTAAATTCTATTAAGAAAAAGTAACAAACCTAATTTTACCACGGAGAGTACTTCACACTTGCAAACTTAAACCAGGGACTATCAGCTCAGCTTCATGGGCAGAAAGCTCAGTTTCCTGGGAGCAGGATGAAGAAATTGGTACCCAGATAAAATTCTGGGGCTGAGGGACTGTATGGATGCTGTGGTCTTCTTCAGTGCCGCTGGCAGGGTGAGCCCTGTTTCCTTCCAGTCTTGGATATATACATGCAGACAGAAGTGTCACACGTAGGTAGAGATACACGCAAAAGGTTTGGTAGAATTTGTTTGTATACCCAGCTTCATCTCTTTTAATTGACACTTGATGGTGAGGCAGATATTACAAAAGTTGTATGGTTGTAAATCATGATCAGCTCATCTCAGTTCCACAACTGTTATGCTTCTAGGCTCTCTGTACAGAAAGCATGTGTGATTTCTCCCCATAATCACTTTTCCTTGCATCCATAGCTATCCTTTTTTCCAAGTTTTGTCAGCTGGGTCGTTGGTAGTAATTTAAAATGGGGACTAAGAAGGAATCCCATGTACAAAGAGATCTTGAGTAGAGATTTCAGTCCGAAACGCAAGCAGAATGATGGATAATTCTGGCCATCTATAATTTCTCATTTTGAAATGAAATCACTTGCTAATTCAGTTTGACATAATAGGCTCTATCTTACCTTCCTTATTTATCCCATAGATGTGAAATTGGAAATCTGAGTAGCAGTGAATGGAGAACGGAGAAGTTCTAGGTGAGATATTGTGCAATGTTTCAGTCCACCTTTACCTGAAAGAGATGGTTATGGGCTTTCTATGGAATAACATGAATTTATGAACACTCTGTGCTTGGATTTATAAACTTATCCATGTGTTTATAAACCGTATTAATCAATGAGCATATTTATGGACCATATTAATTGACAAAAGTGTTTCCTTGAGACAATATTATTTGCTCCATCACGGAATATGTGCAGCCCTCAGTCATGGTTTGTTTCATCCCTTGACTGTCACTAGCCTAGGAGCAGCCTGTAGCAGATGCACATTTAGTTTCATTTTATAGCTGCATACTCTCTGATATATGATTGGTGAATCTCCATTAAAACGTCCTGGTTGCTAAAGTTATATTACCATCTGATCCCGACAATTATTTTTGCAAACACTGGCCCTCGAAGCCAGTCAGCCTCCTCTGTCCTCTCCTTTCTGGCTGCCAAGTCCCTGTTCTTTACAAAATGTTGACAAAACACTGGTGCTACTGAGTGTCTATTTAATTTTTGACTGATTTTTCCTGCTGCATGAGATCACTGGCAACTGCTAGAACGCACTCTTGCTTTCCTAAACTTTGTGTTTATTTCACCGAAGATCTTGCCATCTGCTTTGCTCAGCTGCCCAAATAAGTAAAATTTTCCATGTTTTATAATTTTTTCTTTCCTGAAAACATTATCTGTTCCCTCAATCTTTCCAGTTTTCATCGTTCTTTATGATCAGTTCATCTCTAAATAACATGTATCATAACAGGCCATGTTACCACAAGCAGGAGCATTGATTTTGGCAGTAGGACAGAGGTTCCTGAAGCAACCTTCAGTAAGTAGCATTCCAGGTACTATCTAGAGGTCACCCAACAGATCTGTGGACAACAGATTCATATATGATGCTCTTCGTGCAACATATGTTTTGCTGGCCTTACTTAGCATTTACACTTCATTTGTTCCAACTTGCTTACTGTTGCCAACCCCAAGTGTTCAAAGTCACGAAACTGGCTTGAAAGCAACACTGCTTTAAGCAATAATACATTTAAAAGTTCTCAACCCAGAGCTCTTGCACGTTCAAGCATTTTCCTGTAGCTAGCAGGAAATGTGCTTTTTTATAAAATTATAAAATGACTGTGTGCACCACAAAGTATGTGTTTTTTCACTTGTTAGAACTTACATGATCACTGTCCCTCCCTACTGGTTCTATATTATTTCTCTTTAAAAATCAAGACAACAAAAGCTCTTGGAGATGGAAGAGCATGCTGTGCAATTAAATAGAGAACGGGAGCAGTGAAGACATCCATGCTGCCAGACTGGTTAGTTCTCCTGGCCATCTATTTATTTATTTGACTTGGGTCAGCCTGAGCCTCGCTAGAAGTCGTTGCATTATCAAATGAGGACTGGCCTCTACTGCATGAAAGTACTCTCTTCCTTTGCCTTAAAATGTGTTCAGAAATAGAAATGTGGAAAAAAACCAAAACCAAACAACCCTATAGCTTGAATACTTCACAGTCAGTTTTTTGAAAACTAGGACTGGGACAAAGAGCAGAGATTTCTTGTGTATTTTAACTGCAAAGCTATTTTGTCTATAGCTTCACCAAGCAAGCTCTTCACATTCTTATACCCAGGTCCTCATTTATTTTTCTCTCTTAGGTGCTTTCTAGTGGGCTGAGAGTGGGCGGCTGAGGGAAAAATGAATGAGTGTTGCTTACACGCGGATCCTGGGGACTCCCATAAAACCTAAAAAAGAAAGAGTGGAGGAGGATGTGGCTGGCTGCTGAAACGCTCCGTGGGCTACATCCTGCCTGTGGCTAGGCCAGAACTTGCACACCCTTTTTGTTTGTTTCATTTTTATGTGTGTGCTGGGTCCTTAGGTGATGTCTGCCACAACAGCGTGTGTATCTCATTTCAAAAGAGAGACCGTTCCCTGACACCACGTCCTTGCTGTTGATACACACACACTGTGCACACGCAGTTTGTTAATGATCTGCTTTACACAGATAGGAAGCTAATATGAACTAGCATGATATTCTTTCACTGTGGGAACCACGTTAGGGTTTGGGTTTTTTTTTCTCCAACACAATCTAAATTTTTGTCCCACAGCGCAGCGTTTTTCCCCAGCTCTGTAAAACTCTTCTGAACTGTCTTTACATCACTTCATGTAATTCAGCAGAGTGTAAAATAGCCTTTTGGCATTTGCTTTAGTTCTGCCATATCTTTTGGTTATTGCCAAGGCTTACGGAGTGAGACTGTTCAGCTTGTCTGGGAAATCCCAATGCAGATGGAAGCTGGCTGCTCTGTGTGTTTCTGCTGTCAGTGACTAGATATTTAGAGCAGTATTAGAAATTTTTTTTTTCTTTTTTTTTTTTTAGTGGGAAAACAGTAGATACACTAAGCTCACCTCCGTTTGTGAGTGACATAGTCAGATTTTCCCCCAATGTGTTTGGGCAGATACTTCAAAGGCAGTGGCCAGAGAAAGCTTGAAGTCATTCAGAGTACATGCTCTGATGGGGAGAAGCTGAAGTCCACTTGGAATAATGGACTTTAAGATTAAGAATCTCCAGAATACTTTGGAAAGTGTTTCTGGACACTATGAGAGTATATTCTGGGAACGCTGTGAAATGGCTCCTTCCTGGAAAGAATCGTTGGAAAATGTCACAGCAGGGACTTATCCATCCCTCCCTATCACTGCCCACCATGGGCTACAACAGAGCTAAGAAGGTGAGGGGCAAGAGAAAAAA
>NW_010102424.1:7758-16248 GCF_000699245.1 Pterocles gutturalis
AAGGCCAATAGCTCTAATTGGGTGTTACAGAGGTTCCTCCCAGAGAAAGGAAATGTGTATGGTACTGCAAGGTGCAATCTCCATCATTAAGAGGAAATATGCTGTTATGAATCTTTTCTGAAATATTGTTACAGATATTTCTGAAATAAGGGGGGAGCAGAATAAGAAATCCAGAATAAGAAGAGAGAAAAGAAGAAAGGAAAACAAAGGAGGAAAATTTTGAGGACACAGAAATGGAAGGAGGTGAACCAGTTATACCCCACTGCATATTCTCCTTCTGAGCCCATGAATATGCAAGTGAATATCTGGGTAAACATTATTGCTGACACAGATTCCCTTCCGCAGCATATTTGTGCTGCCATGCGTATGAATAATTGCATTAGTAAGGCAGAGGGTCTGCTTCCCATATTTTACATGCATCTATATTTTATCTGTGGCCATGCTTTGCACTCTAATTATATGGTGCTGGAAACATCCATTTGTCTTGTTTCTTTCCGAGCCCTTTTTCCAGCTGACCCAATGCCTAAAAGAAATTAGAGCAAGAATACAAGGTGTCAGCTCAAGCTAAGTCCGGACAAGACTGAGGCAAAAGGAAAGCACGTGAGTGAAGTGATGGAAGTCAGGCCATCTGCCATCTGGTAGCATCTCGGTGTGTCAGCAGACCTTGTTGGATTGTATGTCTGCATAGCAGCAATCACTTTCTTCTGTCTTATCTCCTGCCCCTTTCTCTTTGATATATGCTTCATTACTAAAATAAATGGACCCATAGATGAGATGACACCCTCCAGCACCCTGTTTCCCAGCTGGGGGGAACAGGATGGAGGCGCACGGTGCTAGCACTCTCTGGGACTCTTGTGTTGGGCACCAGTCACTGTGTCAGGGCTGCTCCCGGCCTTCAAGTCTCCAGGGACTGATGTATCGCAATGGCATCCAGCGACTCCGCTGTTATGGTTGTGATCAGCCCTCTGCCAGCTGATGTATGTAACTGGAAAACTCCTGAGAATCTGACAGAGCATGCATCTCCTGGGCTCCTTAATTTTGGAAGTCCCACCAATCCCAGTCTGAGGTCAGGATAAGCCCTTGTTAATTTTTAACACAGAGCAAACCAATTTTTGCAGATATTCAGTGAATTCACTACTGAGCAGAAGGCCAGCACTGTAATACTTAAATATCACTTAAGCCTTATCTGAAGATTTTAATGGGACTTTTTTTGGTATATGATCTTGGCCTGGCCTCAGCACAACGGTTCTTTTCACCCAAAATGAACTACTGAGGGGCTGACAACATCCTTTGGAAGACATCCAGCAAGAAGTCATTACTCTTGGGATAGCTGTGAACTCCAGGAGAGCTAGAGAAATATTTCCTTCTTAGGCAGAAAGCAGTGTCCTACAAAGCAGCTAGCACAAGTGCTGGGCTTACTGGCAATGCTAAGATAGCCAAGAGTAACTGAAAAATATTTACTTACCCTCAATAAGCGAGATCTTAATAGTTTTGACTAGTGTTAATGTCTGTTCCTTGCTTATGGTTTAAATTATTTTCACAAACCATTAAAGTAAAGATGATGGGGTTGTCCCATCCTGTAGAGCACATCTATTTATAGAATGGATGTACCCTGTACCAATAAGGATCTTTTCAAAGGAAAATATATTATTTGAGTGCTTTTCAGCTGCATTCTCCAGTCCTGCGCGCTTGATTGTCATCATCTAGAGCCATAGCAGCCTCTGGGCAGCACTTTTTTAGCAATTCAGAAGATTTACATGTCTGTTGCTGTGCTGAATGCCTTTCTTTGAGCAAGCATAGAGCACTGAAACTTTCTTTTGAGGAGTGAGGGAGGAGGAGGAAAGATTAAAGCAGCTCATGTGCTTCTTACATAAAACTTGAGAAGCCAAAAAGCAATTTCATTAAAATATGATTGAAAGGACATTTTGTGGCATGCCTGAGGCTGGTGTTTTAAAATTACATAGGTGCACGGGGGAGAAGGGAAGAGTTTGGTTGTTGATATTTTTGTGGTGTTTTTAAGGATATTAACACCTCACCTTGCAAGCTGCCCTGCAGGAAAGTCTGCTGGGACTGGCAGGGCACTGGTACAGCGAAGGAGCCCCTTTGCAGCAGATCCTGAATTTGCATCCTTGGTTGAGAATGTTTGTAGTCAATTAGAAACGTGGTTCTGCCTTACATTAGGGCTGCTCTTCATCACCCCGGGAACATAAAATGGATTTTAAGTGAGTGTAAGTGTAACTTATAACCATCATAAAGCAGCTTTTGCATCTTACAGCAGTTTAGAGCCTTGGGGTAAGTGAGAATCTGGATTCCCAATGTACAAATTATGGCCAGTCTGACTGAAAATTAATTGAAGATTATAATATTTTGTCATGCTACCACTAAGCCAACTTGGATAAGCTAGTTACATTTAATTCCATGTAGCAACTGTATTCATTAGAGCTCCTTAAACTGCATGATAATCTCCAGGTTTCAGTGTTTTGCTTTCTAAATATTTGGGAATTTTACCGACACACACTGAGAGATCAGGTGGCTCTGTCCTTTTTTCCATTCCAAAGTTCCTAGGAAAAGACATAGCACAGGAGGTCAGTATGAAAAACACATTTGAGTCCATTGTTCCTTTTTGTAGTCACTGTGCTTCTTTAAATAATACATCACAAGGCACTTTATATTCTGAGAGGTTTTGGCAATTAAAGTTTTCAGTGTTTGTTCCTTGGGTATTAACTTATTGTGATTAATTATCTCACCCCTAATACCAGCTATAGTCTGTTTGCTACCACTGAGCCCTCAGCTGGCACTGATGGAACTTGAATAAATGATTTACTCTGGGATGTGTTCCATGAACGTTACCTTTAAAGTAGCAGGGATTTAATCTAGACTGTTTTGTGACCGTAAAGGCAGCAAAAATAAATAATAAATTGTGAATCATATCTTTGTGAAAACAAATAAGGCTCTATTCTTGCAAGAACAGTTACACACATTCCTCTTTGTTCTTGTGTCTCTGACAACGGCACTGCTCCTGAAAAAGGAGGCAAGAAAAGCATCCCGGGTATTAAACATACTGAGTATCACATCTTTCTTCAGGATCTCTTCAGCCGCTCCTGCCACTAGTGGTTTTTAATATCACACCAGAGATAAATTAGCTATATATTAGATAGTTAAAATAAAAAATGAACATGTATCTTGTTCTTTTGCTGTTCCCATTTCCTTCAAATATTGTTCCTTTCTCTCTAAACAGTCATCAGTCTGTCATTACAATTGCTACTGCAAGAACATCTTAAAAAGGAGTGAGCTTTCCTTCCATTCCTTTCTTAATTTATATTTTCTGGAAGATTTTAATATTCACTGGCATAACATCTCAATATCTGCAGTCTCCCATTAAAAGCAATGTCTAATTAAGAACCAAAGCCTGGAGGATGAACTCTCTGGAAGCAAATGACTAATTCTTGATAGCAGGACTGTGGTTTGAAGCTGTTGCCAGCATCTTGAGAACAGTTTGATGCTGGAAGCTGCTCCCAAGGGTCCTTTCTTGCAGTTTCACAACGTACTGGCATAGGGGAAGCAGACAAAGTTGATGGTGCTCGTCACCCTGCAGAGGCTTTGGGGTGTGCACACCAGCAGGGGGGGATGAGGGGATGGCTTTCCACTTCTGGGAACCTTGGCACTGTTGCCTGCCTTCAGATCCAGCTATTTATTCCTTCCATGGCAAGGCATTTCCACCACACAAACTTGCCGTGCTTAATGAAAGCTATCATTTCAAACACAGGCAAAACGGTGCAGTTCTCTACTGGATAGAGAAGCTGAGGGAAGACTCACCAGTAAATTTATAGGGAGAAGCTGCTCCTGCAGGTCAAGTTTTAACCAGTGCACATTTATCCACACTGTTGGGCTCTGCCTGGGCTACTGGCCTGCAGCTGGATGCAGGAGGGTGACTGGGACTGTGGCCCAGCTGTGCGGGAGCTCTGGCTTGGCTGGTTTCCTCTAATAGCAGATGTGTCAGGCAGCTCCACCAGTTGCTCTTGGCTGGCTGCTGTGCCATTTGGCTGTAGTTTTGCTTCTGACTCTCTCACTTTTCGTTCTTGTTTGCTTAGTCTTGATCCCTGGTTCTTGTCTCCTTTGTGTTACGCTCCTGCAGCTCACCTTGTTCCAGCCCTGACTTATCTTATAGTAGGGACTCTTTGGTTTTCAAAATTCTGTCCCTATGAATTTCTGACTATGCTCTTCAGTTTGGTGTGACTCATTGTGTCTCTAGTGTCTTGATTTTTTCTTATCCTGGCTTCAGTACTTGTCTCCAAACTTAATTCTAACCTGGTCTTCACCTTTGGGCTCACTAGGGCAGTCTGGTAAAAGCACGTGCTGCTTAAGAAATCTGAAACTGCAGCATGGGGAACCTGCATTACCTGGCTCCTCAGCAGCGTGGGAAAGGGGGCAGATGTGGAAGTCCCTTGCCTGATTTCTCTTGGGTTTGCATGCTGCTGGGGATTACAGGCACAGCTTGTGGATCAGTTTTGCACCAGAGTCTCAATCTGAATGCAAATATTCATTCGCAGTCTTAGATGACCACAGTTATGCTTCTTTTATATTGAAGCCTGTTGTAAGCAGGCCAGTTTTGGCAGGGGGTGCAACCATTTCCAGGGTGCAAGGTTGTTTACTTTCACTTGTGTTCTTTTCTTTTACTATCTGTTGACTTTTCAAATGTTGGTCAAGCTCTGGCACCACTTGTTACTGTTTCCCACATCAATTCAGCATCTTGGGATCTGGAGCTGACCTGCTTTCCCTCTCCAGGATTCCAGATGCCATTGCTTGCATTTTATTTTGACACAATTCATTTTGGTATCATCCATTCCATGACTCTGTAGAATTCTCTATTTTGCTTTGCTTTCTAAACCAGGCGTCACAGTATCATTAACAGTGTCTATAAATTCTGCTAACAGCATCAGGACCAAATCCTGTATAAACAGCTGAGCCAAAAGCCCAACAGATGTATGCAAGGGGAAGACACACAACGCTCCAGAGAGGCTGACGATGCAGCAGGTTAGGTGCCCGCAGTGGATGCATGAAGACCACACGTGGGGAAAGGAGAGAGTACAGTTGGTGATGGATTGTGTGGCTGTGTTTAGCCATCGGAACTTTCCATCCCTTTGCAGGCATAGCCAGAAAGCATTTGGAGGATACAAAGAGTTTTTACCTGTGCCAGGCCCTTTATCTAGCTCCCTCTTGTGTGCTGAGGTAGAGTAAGTGTGGGAAACTATTTGTCAAGAAAATCCTCAGGCAGTGCCCCTTGGTGGTGATCTAAATTGGGATGTGGCCCTTTGTATATGCTCTCTACCCTGGGGTGCATTTCCTCTCTCGGGTACAATGGAACCAAATGTCATGTGGAGCACTGATAAATTACTTTGGCTTTCCAAGGCTAGCATACAGCACTTGCTATCCTTTTTTTTTTTTTTTTTTTTTTTGTCGGTTGTAGATGAAAGTAGTTCTTTTGGAAGCTTTAGGTGCTTGTAGTCAATACTGTGAGTGTAACAGAACATTGATTCTACTATGGAGCATTTCCTGAAGATGCACTGTCAACATAAACTAGTATGTAGTGGTTTTAATCTTGTAGACAACTATGTTACAGAGATTATGGTCTAGGCAATGGACTTGGATACACAAATGCGAGGAATCCCCGTTAATTTTTATTTTGAAAGGAAGTAAACAATCACAAATCTCTCTTAAAAGAAAAATCAGGAAAAGAACCAGTTAAGGCAGCACCGATATTCAGACTGACCTTGTTGCACATATTTTCCATGCAGCCATTGTAATACTCAAGAGCACTCTCTAACTCCACTTTACTTCCAAGATACTGTCAAATTTACATTTATTACGTGTGAAACCAGAACTTCCATGGGCTAAAAGCTAACGCATGAAGGACAGACTCCCTGTAGTTAGAACATTTTTTCTCTAACAATAATGATGAAAATTTTAAATCCTACCTCTTACAATCAATACTTGGAAACAGTATCTCCCTGGTTGAGTCAGTATACAAACATATGGTTACTTTTCTAGAAGATAATCTTAATCTTGCTGCCGAAATAAAATCCAGGCAACTCGATTGCTAATTTTTCATGAGACCTACAACAAAGTTGGGAATCCATTAGTCTGTATGTCTTTATGAGACTCTGACTTAAAATGACTGCCTTCTCATTGGGCATTTACTCCTCCTTCCACTGCAGCTGGATGCTGCTGCTTTCTGGAGCTGCTGTGTGCTTAAAAGAATTGTCAGGTCTCAGCTAACATAGAAGAGAATCGCTCATCTGAGGCAGAGAGGTGGGGACTGACTTATTTTGGACTTGAAAAAATTCTTTCCCCCAGTCTTGAAGACCTTGTCTCCAAAATCTGTGATCAGAAGTGACTGCTCTTCAGGAGATCAGAGCTCCCAATGTATCATGATGGGTTTCTGTTCCACCAGGGGATGAAATGACTAATGATGCTTCTAGGGACTGGTGATGCAAGAGGTCAAGTGTGTTAGAATTTTCCCAGAATCCACACACTGTGTTCTTTCTACTCAAAGACGTGATCTTCATGTTCTCCTCCTACTGATAAATGAGAAAAAGGAATCCAATAGGACTGAGATCTCATGGAAAAGAAATCCCTCTATGGCAAAGGAGGTCTTTGTGAGAAAAAGCCAAAGGACCACCTGTGCAGATGGGGGAAAAGGACAGATTTAAGTAATAAGGAATAGTTACACAGGCTTTAGTACTAACGTAGGTGTGAAATACAGAATTTTTCTAGTTTTTTACCATCATGGGAGAACAAATAAGGTGTTCAGTGATTTCTCTCTCTTCCTTTCCCCCCCCCTCACAGCAAGAATAAGGATTTTGCAAATGCTCCTGAAACAATTCATGTGGTTAAGATTGCACCACACCGTGACAGACCGTGCCTTGCAGAAGTAGCATGATATGTGGTATGCAGCAGTGGTACTCGCCTTTGTATTATGAAAACTCCTAAAGAAGAAACTAACTGAAATGGCAATTCTGCCTTTGAAAGGGAGACTAAATGCATTTAAGAGATGCATAATCAAGACCCTCCACAAGACAAAATGAAAGAATTTAACTAGCCTGGGTGGCATATGAAAATCAAAAACTTAGAAACAAAGGAAAACTGTAAAAAAAAAAAGTCCTAGATAGCTTTCAGAATTAATACAAACATGCTGTAGTCGGGACACTGAATGTTCTTATGTAGCAGCAACAATAATCATACTTTCTTGTTGAAAAACCAGAGCTAAAGTCTTGTCCTGTGACTAATGGGGGAGCAAGTGTAAGCTGGAGAGACCCAGCGTCTCTGCTATTGCAGCCTATCGAGAAGAATCCAGATGACTCATGCAAACAGCCTGCAGTCACAGAAGAACAGATCCAAACTGGCCCTCTGCGTCTCATGAAGTTGTGGCCCACAAGGTGTAGGCAATACCTAAATTTACTGGCCATACTGCATTCCTAACATGCTGCTTCTCTTTCCGTGTCCAAGCACCGAGTCCCGCTAAGCAGTGCTTCCCTGCAGTGGGGATGAAGATGTCGGGTTTTTTCCATCCAGATTCTTCTGTGCACTTGGTGCTTCATGAAGTAAGCCTAACATATGGGAAGCCTTCTGCATGCTTCTCATGGGCTTCAGGGTTTGTTTGGGGAAATACAAAATACCCTGGCTTGAGCACTGGCTCTGTTTCATATTCTTGCGTTACCATCGTGATAGGAATCTCAGCTGGGAACTTGGTTACCCAGCCAGCTTGTGCTCGTGGGGCAAAAGGATGGTCACACCACATGGAGCTCACCACAGTTGTCGGAACAAGCGGAGAACTCATGCTGGTGTACTTAATGTCAGTCGCATACAGTGTCTTCCCATGCTCAGTGAAAATACCACAAGGATAGCCAACAAAATGTCCCCTACAAATGTCAGGCAAATCAAAGCTGAGAAGATGTGTCATAACTGCCATCTTATTTTCTTTGTGGCTTTCTGAAGCAATAGTACCTGCTAAGCAAGCAGCTTACACATCACCCTGGAGGGGAATGGGAAGCTGCGTTAGGTGGCTGTTGATTCTTGGCTTGTCTACACAGAAGTTATTCAACGACAACTCTGTAAACATCCCTCTTCCAGAATAGGTGTGCCCTATTTTCCCCTTTAGTTAAAACTCTCAGTGTTAAACCGACACGGAACAGCTCAGCTGTATGCTGGAAATTAGTCATGACACCAGTCAGGAATAGCTCCTCCTGAACCACGACAGGTCTAAACAAGCCCTAAACAATATTGATGTTGTCTGGAATGGTGGGGGACACCCTCACAGATGGAAATTACTTTCCAGTCCCCAAAGAAACAGGAAGTCAGCGTTGTCATCTTCCAGCTGGGGACAGCGAGCACTTGGCACCCCACGGCCGACCATTGCACTTGTCCTTGCCGGGCAGCCTGAGGGGACGGGGGCGGGGCTGGACGGGCCCCAGCAGCACGGCCGAGTGCCAC